>NW_005187419.1:2196515-2243265 GCF_000239375.1 Pundamilia nyererei
TTAAGGTAATCAGTATTTAAATAAAATAATACTGCTGCTTGTATCTGTCCTCTTTGACCAGGAGTACGAGACAACAACAGGCTGCTTGCACAATGTGCGTTACACCTTCGGCAGTACAATGATGCCCTCCTCATCAATGACACCTTGAGGATGATCGATGCTTATCGTTCCCTAGAGGAGTATTACTCCACAAAGAGCACCAAGGCCATTGATGGGACAGACTTCTTCTTGTTGGGACTTTTTGAAGGTGAAAATCCTAACATTTTCATCACTTGCTGTTATGTGTTAATACCATAACTTTATTTTGTAGCTCATAATGCAACTTTTGATGATTTCAGCCAATATAAATATTACTATTTTGTGGCACACAGAGAATCAGGTGGAGCTAAGGAACCTTGCTATGGATTCTCGCTTTGAGAACCCAAAGATGGATGAACTTCAACGCACTCTGTTACAACAGTTTGGGTCAGGTGTCCCATCAAGAGGAATTCTCTTCAGTAAAACTCGCAAAAGCACCCACTGCCTGAAAGACTGGGTCCTCAAAAACAGGGCATTGAAAGATGCTGGCATCAAGGCAGACATCCTCACTGGTGCTGGTAATGGCATCACCTACATGACACAGGTATGATGATATACAGTCTTCACCGATAAGCTTTGAGTCAGTCACATTCAGTAACATCTCTATGGACATTTCTGGATGTTTCCATGCTTTTATTTGCATATTTCTTATAGAATGAACAGGCAGAAACAATCAGGAGTTTCCGTATGGGTTCTCTGAACCTCCTGATCTCCACCAGTGTGGCCGAAGAAGGTCTTGATATACCTGAATGCAACCTGGTGGTGCGCTACGGACTCCTTACTAATGAGATCGCCCAGCAGCAGGCCAGTGGACGTGCACGAGCAAAAAACAGTCAGTATGCAGTCGTAGCCCAAGCAGGCGGGCGTGAACATCGCAGAGAGCGCATCAATGAATATCTGGAGGAGCTGACTGGTAAAGCCATTGACCGTGTGCAACGTATGAGTCACCACGAGTTTTACTTAAAGGTGATGTTTAAGGACACTACCGAGCCATAACTTACTGCTCTCGCTCTCACTGCCTAGTGTTACTAATATTATCGTCCATTCCTCTGTGATTCCAGTTAAGTGAGCTTCAACGAAAGGCAATTATTTCTAGTAAAATTGAAGAAAGCTGCAAAACGGAGAAGAGGAGGAGTAATACTGCTTCCAGTATCCAGTTCTTGTGTCGAAACTGTTTTACCCCTGTGGCTTCTGGCAGTGACATTCAACTTGTTGACAATACGCAATATGTCAACGTCAGCCCTGACTTTAAGTGAGTTAAAGATGTTCTGATCTAAGAGTTAAAGCAGAAGTATGTTGAGACCAAATAAAAATATCGTTGCTTCTTGTTTGTCCTCAGGAATCACTACAAAGTTGCAGAGCGGGTGATTCTAGAAAGGAGCTTTGAGGACTGGGAGCCTGGGTGTAGAATCAGATGCAAAAAATGCAACAAGGTACAGTGAACTCACTGTTTAATACTGTATCTAAATAGATCCGCAGTTCATGCTCATGTTGGAATCTGACTGTTATTCTTATACAAATTCACAGGAATGGGGATTCGAGATAAAATACAAAAAGCATGTCTTAATGCCAAATCTAGCCATTAAGAACTTTGCCCTGGAAACCCCCAAAGGCAGGATAACAGTAAAGAAATGGAAAGATGTACCTTTCACTGTTGAGGACTTCGACTATGAAGAGTACTGCCAGGAAAACTTCCCTGACCTCTTTGATTGAGCCACGAACCAGAAAGCTCTGTGTGGTTTTCTTCTGCACTTTACTTGATTTTGAGACTCCAGTTTCTTTTAGAAAACCATACTGTTGTATGGTTGGATGTTTGCATGAACACAGACTTGAAAAATTCACTCCACATATGCTCGGTCATTGTTCCGTGGTGCCTAAGGCAGCTAAAAACCTTAGTGCATCAGTCATGTTTATAATTAGCAATTAGTGAATGCTTCGTTTATGCCCAGTGCCTGAGTTCATTTGCGTTCTTCTATAACATGACCCTTAAACATCATGAATATGTGACATGCCATCAAGAGGAGATTAATTAACATGAACTGTTTTAGCTATTTTAAAACGTGTTCAGATGTAATGCTGCTGATGTGTGTATGAAGTCTGACACTGTGGACAATTTCTGTAACTAAATCAGATGTTTTATGAGAGCCTAATCTTAAGAATTATCATTGTTCACTAACAGATGAAATCATCCTTTTTATTTTTTCTATATTGTAGCATATAAATTTTTAAACTAAATCTAAATTTGATTAATTTAAACAAATGCTCCTTTTGAAATGATTGATTTTTCATAAGTTTGCCTTTATTAATCAGTAGGTGTCAGTCTTGGATAGCACAAGAAATGTTTTCATAAAGCCAGGATTAAAGCTTTCCACGAGGATTTTCACATTGAAAGATGTGGATGTAATGGAAATGTCTGAATCTGCAGATAATGTGGAAATATACTGAGAATGAATGACTTACAGGTCACAGTCAAACATGACAGACTCATGAGCAAGGCATTTAATCCCCAACTGTTTCTATAAATTATGGTATTATCCACGTCAGGAGCACGGTTGTGCAGCCTTCTGATGTGTCTAGGCAACCACTGTAAAAGAGATGTGCATTCAGTTGACTGAATAGACACACATTATTTGCTGAGATGAGGATATAAAAATATATATTTCTGTTTATATGTCTGTATAAAACTGTTACATAAATAAAAAAAATAAAAAAAAGGATATGTGAAAATGCTGACTTCAGAGACTTTAATGAAATGTTTTAACACCTGGGGATGCACCCTCAGTATTACTGGATCAATACATAGTTATGTATTTTAACTGTTGTGGTTTAACACCATATAACTGATATACATTAGCGATATGATTGTTTCAAATTGCAATTTGTCACACTGGAGTAAGGCATACATGTTTTACAATTATAAAGTCTGTTTAAAGCAGACTTATTCCCAAGGATAAGTCAAAAAATATATATTTTGCTGTGATCTGACCACGGATGAGGCATTTAACCTTCAATAAGCAGTGGGATAGTATCAGGTCTGAACACTGAATCTTTATTAGATCTATTTTAGAGCTTAAGTTTAGATGTAATTTATTACTGAGTCGTAAAACAAATCTATAAACTCATTAATTCAAATTATTACTGATTGTCTGCAGCTCTCTTGACTTATTTGCAACACCAGTGCTGGCTTTAGCTGTAAATATTCTTTATACATCTTTATTTGACTGACTCCTAATGTCTCTGAACTAGGCATCTGTCAAATCTGTCATTTTTGTGCAGAAGAAGTGTAAAATGATCCATCAAATGCTTTATTTCCTCTGAGTGCACACAGAGCCCTAAGCAGAAAGCCTGGCTATGTCAAACTTCTCTAGCTGAAGATGATGACAAGTTATTATTTAATGCAACCCATAATTTAGGTTTGTCTTGTTGGCCAATCCTGAAGAAAAGAGTTTGAGAGCAAAGAGCTGGACCAAGTCAGTGGAGAGACCAATAAGAAGCATTTCTTTGTGTTACTGGTGCAGACGTCAGAGCCTTTCATCTGCACAGCACAGCTCTTATACAATGCTCTGACTAACAAGGAGGTATTAAGACATGTTGTGCTCTCAGGTCAGTGAACGTCAACATTTCTAACATTTTGGGAACTGGGCGCCTGGATGTAGAATCAGATATAGTAATTTAAACAGGGCACAGACTTTAATACTGTGTTTAATAATACTATAATAATAATACTATAATTTAATAATACTTTAAACACTAGTGTCAAATTGGGCTGCACGATTTGTCGACATAATCGATGACGTCGACTATAAAAATTTGTAGACGCATAATTATACTGTCTACTTTTCATACTAATACTAATAAATATGTTTTTGTAATACAAGGTATACTACACTGCAGTACACTACAGGAAGACTGCGATCAAGTGAGCCCTGGCGCCAGCTGCACCTATACAATCCTGTTGCACTTTTCATACACATATTACGGTACGGGTGCCGACTGGGTTAGAAACAGTCTTGCATTTTTCACTATTTTACTTCTTAATCCACTTCGAGATTTGAAATATTAGCTATATATATATGTATTTATATGACATACATTAATATATAATTATTACACTACACGTTAAAAAGAATAAAAAGAATTACAAATTCGGTAAGAGTTGACAATACATTTGTCTTCTCACTATACTGTATATTTTTGTTCAACCTGACCTTATCCCCAACTAAACTGCTATGCTGTATTTTTGATATTGGGTATTTTTTTAAATTTTATAACAAGAAAATTGTTAAAGGTGACGTGAATATTTCACTGGATTCTATGGTGTGTTCACACCGCAAAAAAGTTTGGGCAACCTTGTTAATAGCCATTATTTTCCTGTATAAATCGTTGGTTGTTACAATAAAAAATGTCAGTTAAATATATCATATAGGAGACACACAGCGATATTTGAGAAGTGAAAAGAAGTTTACTGGATTTACAAAAAGTGTGCAATAATTGTTTAAAGAAAATTTAAGCAGGTACATAAATTTGGGCACCACAAAAAAAGAAATGAAATAAATATTTAGTGTATATTAATGTGTGTGTCTCCTATATGATGTATGGGGGGCCTTTTTCTGGACGTGCTTCCCATCCAGAGCTCCACAGCAGAGAGGGAAGTTCCAGCACTCCTGGAATCCTTGTGTGATGGACCGCCAGTCTCCAGGTGAAGGCACAGACATTGTATTGATCGTGCCACATACCGAAGAGTTATTGTACACTTTTACAGACATAACAATAGGAATGATTTCCTGACGTGTACTTCATGGCTGAAAGGTTGAATCAGTTAGAGGGAGAAGAAGCTATGCTGCTTTACAAAGGTGGAATGAAGCAGGTGTGATGGGGTGTCTATAATGGAGAGCCATTTGTTCAGTGACCTCTGACCTTCGCCCACCAGTGCTGCTTCTAACCTTGCAGATGAATTTGCTCTTCCTTTTGGCATCTCTGTCACTGATGATGCCCATACTTGTACACAGCATCAGCTGCTGGTCCTGCAGTCTAAAATGAGAACGGACTCGCGTACTTGAGAATTGAGAAAAGGAAAAATGCAAGTATCCAGAAGTGCTTCTAAGCCAGTCGGCACCCGTACCGTAATATACGGAAGAAAAGTGCAATACGATTGTAGGTGCGGCTGGCGGTGCGGCTAGCTTGACCTGACTTCGTGTGTGAGGGCTCACTTGACCGCAGTCACAGGAAGCACCCTGGAGCTGTGACGTCAACTCTGAATGGGTCAGTTTGAGAGAGCTAGTGCGTTGCGTTGACCGTGTTTATGTTAACGTTTGTACAGTAATTCCATGTTAATGCTTGTACAGTAATGTTTATGTTCATGTTTATGTTAGCTTACCGGTCGGAAACTTCTCAGGATATGCTAGCTAATCACCTGAGCAGGTGAGATACCCTAGAACAGGTTTGCCTACAGGAAGCGAAGATAAGAGTTATTGAAATACTCGTTGACTAATCAAAGAAAAATTGGCAGATTAGTCGACTACCAAAATAGTCTTCTGTTGCAGCCCTAGTGCAAATAGATCCATAGTTAGGGATTGTGTTGTTCTTATGTAAATACACAGGAATAGGATAACGTACAAGAAGACTGTCTTACAGCCCTATCCACAGTGACTATGTATTTTTCTTTGGAGATTCAGGGTGGAAGGAAAACACTGAAAGAGAAATAAATATTTGTTAACAGCATGACGTTCTCACAATTGAGACCCCTGTAAGGGAGGAAAGGGGTTTTTCTTTTGCAATCTACTGGAGTTTGTGAGCCTATTTTCATTAAGAAAATGCAAGTTAATCATTTTGCAGCTGGACGTTTGAATTGAACCCAGACCACGGCCATTGTATCATCCCCTTTGCATGTTGTTGTAAGGAGTTCTTCACTTTCCTCTCAAGTCCAGCACAGAAGCAAATGATAAAACCATCTCCTGCTCTAACATGAACCTTAACCATCGTGTACACTTTATGTAATCAAAAAGATGAACTTCCATGAACCATTGTAGTCATTTTAAAGTGCACTTAGATGTAATACTACAAATTAGTTTACAAAAATATGATATTGTGCATACATTGATTATCTCAAATTTAGATGTTTCATTTGAGCTCAGTCTTTAGAAAATGTCATTGTCAACTAACAGCTGAAATTAGTTTTTTATGGTTTAGATCTATAAACATTTAGACTACATTGTAAAGCTGAAGAATTTGACTGTAACACAATGAAAGGAAACTGAAACCAAATACTGCTGAAGCTCTTTTGCCAGAGGGTAGAGATCAAGTTACGTGAGCTGACATTAAAACAGACAAGGGGATTTTTTTTTTTTTTTTTGCAACACTAACAAGCTGTTTGTTACATGAGGAAAGCAAAACTAAAAACAATAGGCAGAGCGAGTTAAGAGTAGGTATTTTAGTAATCACCTTCTGTTCATCCAGAGACTCCCTCATGAGGGCCAACTTTCTGAGTTCAGATAAGTTTCATTTTCCAGTTTCCACGTGACATGGGCAGTCCAAACAAAATTGAAAACATCACCAGCTTGCAACTGTCTTGTGACGGCTGAAAAAGAGACAAAACTACACAGAGCTTCGTCACTGGTGAGTTCAGAAGGCTGACTTTCTTTCTGTTTGTTTTGTCACTAGCTTTGCTCCAGCAGACTTTTAAGGCTAAGAGTTTGAAGTCACAACTGGGTGTCCATTTCTCTTCTACAGTATCTGTATTCTATGCCACGCAAAAATATTACTGAACAAAAGGGCACTGCGAAATGGCAGATTGTAGACTGCATAACTACCAGCAGGAAGTGGTTGAAAGGGCTCTTAAAGGAGAGAACATCATAATATGGTTACCGACGGGAGGTGGAAAGACCCGCGCTGCAGTGTATGTGGCCAAAAAACACCTGGAGACCAAACCAAATGCTAAAGTGATGGTCCTCGTAAACAAGGTACCTAAAGTAGAAAGAGGGGATTTAATTTTTAAGACAATAAAAACTATTATACATCTGCTGTGACTAAAGGTGACTAAATATAATGTTTTTGATGTGCTCTATAATTCAGGTTCATCTTGTTGACCAACACTACAACAAAGAGTTTGAGCCTCACCTGGGTGGTACCTTCATTATTAAGAAAGTCAGTGGAGAGAATAAGGAAAAGGACTTTTTTGGGTTAGTGGTGAAGCAGTCACAAGTAGTCATCTGCACAGCACAGATCTTGTACAACGCTCTGATTAACAAAGAGGAAGCAAGACATGTCGAGCTCTCAGGTGAGTCAAAGTGAGCTTAAACATGTCTGATTATGCTTTTATGCTGAAATGAACTGACTTGAGGATTTTCTACAGATATTACTCTGCTGATAATTGATGAGTGCCACCATACTCAGAAGGAGGAAGCCTACAACAAAGTAATGAGACTCTATGTGGAGAAAAAGTTGAAGGGAGAAAAACCACTGCCACAGATCTTGGGCCTCACAGCATCCCCAGGAACAGGAGGCGCAAAGACCCTGGAAAAGGCTGTGGAGCATGTACTGGAGGTCAGGGATTCATTTTTTATTTGAGCTTTTTATATAATTTATCTCTATTTAATTAGCTGGCTTTGCTTGAAAATGCTCCTCCTTTCAGATTTGTGCCAACTTGGACTCAGTCATAGTTTCAGCTAAAGAATATGCATCTGAACTGAAGGAAGTGGTGCCCAAACCCAGAAAAAGCTTCAAAATTGTAAAAGAAAGACTTAAAGTAAGCATATTTTTATACCTGTTTTTATTTCAATAAGACCATTTATTTGAAATACGAAAATTACAATTTTCTTGTATTTATAAAAACAACACATTGTTGTTGTTGTTGTTGTTGTTGTTGTTGTTGTTGTTGTTGTTGTTGTTGTTGTAGTGACAGTAGCACTAGAAGCTGTTTTTCATTTGCTGTAATAAAAAAGAAATTGCCAGATATGGGATAAATATTTCGTATCCTTCTATAAAGTTTATGTTTTTCCCTTATTATCTTTGTTTCTATTCCCATTCCTAACATCACTTCTTGGCATGAAACACAAACAGAGCACTTGTTAACCTTGTTGATCTTATATGAAAATTGCAAGATAACTCTAAATTTGAATGTTTTTGTATGTATTCTTTACTTGCTCATTTAGAAAAAAACGATGGTAAAGTTTTCTAGTGCACATCTAAAGAAAAAAAAAAGAAATAATCTATCAGATCTTCCAGCGTTTTAATGACAGAGCTTTACCACTTTCCCTTTCTTTGTGAAATAATTCACTGTGCTGCTTGTAAACCTGTTTGTGTTTTTGACTGCTCACATGTTGCCAACAACATGCCTTTCCCATGAAAATGCTTTTACATTGGGAAACTCAGGTTTGACTTAATGGCCTGTTTAACACATTTGCTTTACCACTGACGTTAGTTAGTGAAACCAGTTAAGCTATCATGGGTATGCTGAACTTGCATTGTAGCAGAGACCCTTAGCTATCACACACATATTAAGTTTAGATATCTTAAACAAATCATGGAAAAATACTAAACTAAGAAGCAAATGCACATTTTAATATATAATAAAAAATAACCCTGTAGTATCAGACTGTAAACATTTTTTTATATTTAATATAATATTATGTTATTGGCTGAAGCAGTTGCTGTCCCAGAGGTATCATACAAATGCTGGCCTCAGGACAACAACCACTTGTTGAAAAACAGTATCTGCTAGTAAACACAAACACGTGTTTTTCTTTGAGGATCCGTTTCGTGATCATCTGATATCGATGATGAACAGCATCCACAGTCACATGAACCTTCCCCCAGACTTCAGACTTAAAGAGTGCGGAACGCAAGAATATGAGGCAGATGTGGTGAATCTAGAGCAACGAGGTACAGACTTAGTTTTTAACCTTGTAACGTGATTTTGTTTTGAGCATATTTTTTCATAGAATTAATTAGAGTAAGTAAATCTTTAGATGAAACAATGCTTCTGCTTACATCTGTTTCTTTGACCAGGCGTACAGGAGAAAAACAGGCTGCTTGCACAATGTGCGTTACACCTAAGGCAATATAATGATGCCCTCCTCATCAATGACACCTTACGGATGATTGATGCTTATCGCTCCTTAGAGGAGTATTACTCCAAAAAGAGAAACAATCCCATTGATGGAACAGACACCTTCCTGTTGGAACTTTTTGAAGGTGAGAGTCCTCATATTTTCATTATAATCCACATTTTCATGGTTTCAGCAAATATAACCATCACTTGCGTCACTATTTTGTGGCACATAGAGAATCAGGTGGAGCTAAAGAACCTTGCTATGGATTCTCGCTTTGATAACCCAAAGATGGATGAACTTCAGAGCACTCTGTTACAACAGTTTGGGTCAGGTGACCCATCAAGGGCAATCATCTTCAGTAAAACTCGTAAAAGCACCCAATGCCTGAAAGACTGGGTCCTCAAAAACAGGGCATTGCAGGAAGCTGGCATCAAGGCAGACATCCTCATCGGCGCTGGTAATGGTAACACCTACATGACACAGGTATGATGATATACAGTCTTCGCCTATAAGCTTTGAGTCAGTCACATTCAGTAACATCTCTATGGACATTTCTGCATGTTTCCATGCTTTTATTTGCATATTTCTTACAGAATGAACAGGCAGAAACAATCAGGAATTTCCGTATGGGTTCTCTGAACCTCCTGATCTCCACCAGTGTGGCTGAAGAAGGTCTTGATATACCTGAATGCAACCTGGTGGTGCGCTACGGACTCCTTACTAATGAGATCGCCCAGCAGCAGGCAAGTGGACGTGCACGAGCAGAAAACAGTCAGTATGCAGTCGTAGCCCAAGCAGGCGGGCGTGAAGATTGCCGAGAGCGCATGAATGAATATCTGGAGGAGCTGACTGGTAAAGCCATTGACCGTGTGCAAACTATGACCCCTCAAGACTTTTGCACAAAGGTGAGCGTATATACTCTACCAGTCCTTAATACATTTCACAGCCCCGTGGTATTAACATCACCTTCCATTCTTCCTTGTCTCCAGATTATTCAGCTTCAAGAGATGGTAGTCACTTGCACCAAAATTGAACAGAGGCGCCAAGCAGAGAAGAGGAGTCGTAACACTGCTTCCAGTATCCAGCTCTTGTGTCGAAGCTGTTTTGCCCCTGTGGCTTCTGGCAGTGACATCAAGCTAGTTGAGAACATGTACGTCAACGTCAACCCTGACTTTAAGTGAGTTAAATATGTTCTGATCTAAGAGTTAACGCAAAAGCATGTTGGGGACAAAGTAAAATATCTTTTCTTTTGGTTTGTCCTCAGGAAACACTATACATTTGGAGACCAACTGACTCTAGAAAGAAGCTTTGAGGACTGGGAGCCTGGGTGTACAATCAGCTGTAAAATATGCAGCAAGGTACCCTCTTCAAATAAAAACAAAACATAATGTTACGTTCATGCTCGTGTTGGATTCTGAGTGTTGTTCTTGTGTAAATTTACAGAAATGGGGAAATGAAATAAAGTACAAGAAGTGTGCCATACTGCCAAATCTAGCCATTAAGAACTTTGTTCTGGAGAGCCCTGGTCAAGAGCGGCTCCCAGTGAAGAAGTGGAAGGATGTACCTTTCACTGTTGAGGAGTTCAACTTTAAAGAGTACTGCCAGGAAAATTTCTTGCTCGATTAAGACATCAATAAGAGAGCTCTGTGTGGGTTTTCCTATTCTCGAGTTTCTTCTAACAGATTTGCTCCACAGATGTTAAGTCTTTGTTCTGCGAGCCCTGCATGCCAAAACCTTTAATGCACCAATCATGCTTGTAATTATTTGCATTTGTTTTATACATAGAGTATTTCCTCATTTACATCTCAAGTCAAGTACAGAAGCAAAGAACATGAACCATCATGAGCATTTGACATGTCACTAAGAAAAGAATTTTTAGCTATTTTACAATTAGTTTGGATGTAATATTACCAATGTGTGTTTGAATTATGTAAGTGGGAGTACAGTGATCATCTGACATTTATATAAATACTTATCTTAATGTTAAGAAATTGTCTACTAAGTCTAAATCCCTTTTTGTGTGTTTAATATGAATTAATGTTACATTAATTAATATCAAATAAAATCAGACATGTCTTTTGAAATGATTAATTTTGACTTTATTAGCCAGTAGGTGTCACTGTTGGATAGCCAATGTTCACAATCTGCAAAACGCTACAGTTCTCATCTGCCCTCATTACTGCTAACAAATGGTGTGACTAAAGCCAGGATTGAAGCTTTCCATGTGGATTTTCACACTAAAAAATTGGTCCTCTATGGCCCGGGGCTCTGATGTAATAGAAGTGAGTCTGAATACATAGATAAAGTAAAGATAAGGCTGAGAAAGAATGAATGTGTGACTCTACTCACAGTCAAACTTGTCAAAACCCTTGAGCAAGGCATTCATTCCCCAAATGTTTCAGTGAAGTTTCTCATTAGCAACTACATTGAGATGGTATAGTCTCCTGATGTATGTGTGGAGCATAGCAAAGAAAATATTGTGCACTCTTTTCATTCAACTGATGTACAAGAAAAAGCATTATATGAAAAGGTGGTACCTAAAAACACCGTCCTCAAAGACCGTCTGTTTACATATTTAAACTATAACCTGAATGCTGCCATGAAATGTTTTGACTGTTTCAGATCACCATGCTTCTTCTGCATCGCTAGATCAATATGTCCTTATGCATTTCAGCTTGGATCATTTAACATCAAATAAACAGGGGAAGTGATTTATTATACTTGCAAATTTTCATTTAAACATACAGAATTCAAAAAGTACATTTAGTTGCATAATGTCTTTACCAGTTTTTCAGAACCCTCGCATTTTGGCAGCGCTCAGAATGCAGACCTAGACAGCTAGACTCGGAGTTTCGTTAAGGTCCTGTGTTTACATACACAAATCAAACTCCACATACATAAGCAGCACTTTGTGTTTTATATAGAACAGTTTGCAAAACAAACCCATAAACTGAAACTAAAGAGACTGGTGGGGAAACTATAAATTTAAAAGCTGGAAAACATATTGGAAAGATTCATGTCCGATGTGACCCATAAATTATCTTTGTGTGTCTCTCCACAAGATTAGGTCAACCTCATGGTGTCACACGCGGCATAATCCTTTCAAATCTGGCAGCGAGCTGGAGTCTGTAGTGCTGCCATGGACATAATCACACTAAAAACAGGCTCTGTTCCGTCTCATTCCCGACTCCGATTCAGGCGGGCACAGAGGAGACGTACAGTCAGTATATGATTTACTCTGATCAGGCTCTGGCTCTATAATCAGCACTGATTACTTCCTTTTACTTCCCAGCTCAACACCCCATGCATCTTAATTGCAATTAGGTGTCTTCTGAAATTAAAGCAAGTTGGAGTAGTTGAGCAATGAATGATTACATAGGTGTACATACACAGAGATTAAATACACAAATGCAGTGTAGATTTGTTTGTACGATATAGGGAATCCTTTAAGACACACAATAGAATCATTAGTTTTTATGGCATGCACATCTGTAAGTACAAGCAAGACAGAACGTATCCTCGTGTTTTGAAAGCGGCACTGGGGACATTCTGTCTTTTGAGACATTGGAGACATGGAAACTCACAGTCTGCGTTGGAGCTGAACTGTAATGTGAATTTTAATTAGACAAGTTCACCAACAGAACATGCTTGTTTTCACATCAGCGTGGGTTTAGCCTTTTTTGAACAAGATTTAATTTTTCAACAATATTAAGAGTTGCAGTGGTTTTGTCATGCATAATAATAATAATGATGGGCATTTATTATTTACATTTTGTGTGCACACTTCCCCCCCTAGATCTATGTTTAATTATCCATGTAACTGTGTGAGCCAACGTTGTCCCCTTGTTTTGTTTTGTTTTCAAAATTCAAATAATGATTAATCTAGGAAAAAATGGTGGTACTAATAGATGAAAATTAAAAGATGGGGGCTCAGTGTTCACCCTCTTGGTGAGAAAGAAGAGATTTGTCTTACAGGCAGCCAGGTAATATGAATCTTGAGTGCCTCCTTCAATTTGACTGAGGATCAATTTGACCTAATTAGCAACTTGTAATGGTAGCTAGGTGACCTGGCCACCTCCGCTTATTAGCCAAGAAACTAACACAGCTGGCTGGATTCTTTTTAAGCTACGAAGGACAGTCAACCATACTGATGCTTCTGCAAACTGTGGTGCACTGCTCTGTTCCTTTCTTCTGATTCAGCTGCATGTTGTAAGTGTTTTTTAATTTAGCCTAATTACAAATTGGCATCTCTTTTTTTTCAACCACAAAATGAGCTTTTTTCATTTAATGCTTATCAGCCTGTTGGTATTACTTGCATTTCATTATGACATACTGACCTTGTTCTTTCCAGGCGCTGGCTTCTTAAGGTTACTCTGAGTGCGGATGAATAGCCTCTCAGGGGAGGACAAACTTGTAGATGCTCAGTAGCAATTGAGTACACATGTCTCATCTGGTTAAAGTTCAGCTTAATTTCTCAATTACTTTATTTTTCTGTGCAATAGCGAAATGTATTTTGAGGAGAATTATTATTATTATTATAAATTCTGCTATTCAGCAGTTGATTTTTAAGCCTCTGCTTCAATATGAATGGAATCTTTAAAGTGCATCAGTTGCTTGATGGGTCGGTTTTCTGCCTGCACATTAAATTCACAGCTTTTAGACTAGTGCCAAACTGGTCTAAACAACCAATACATTCATGATGTCAACGGTTCAACACAATAGTGTTTTTTTCCTGTGTAGCTGTCAGACATACTCACTCCAGGACTCTCACACAGGACACAGACAGGCACAAATATCTCCTAGGGTAAAGTGAAGCTGTCACCGACATGGGCTTTTCCTCTGGGGCCAGCCTACTTGTCAGGCAGCCACTCTTGCCACCTGAGAGGTTGCTGTGTTGCTTGTCGACCTTCTTGTAGAGGTGATAGGACTTCACTGTCCCTATTCTCATGGCAACATAACGGCTCGGGTTACCTTTACTGACAAGCTCGGCCTTGAGATTTTCAGTGTCTGTCTGTATTTTGTCTTATTTGTAGTTCAGGTCAGTGCATTGCAGTCCACTCTGCTGGATTCTTTTGATTTGGAGGGAGTGTGGGTGTTAAATTTTATGCACAACTACAATTTCGACGCATTCAATTTGTTTAACACCCAGATGCTTCTGTTTTTGTGGACATGAAAGCAATTATACTGTGCACAGAGTACATCTTTGTTGTTGCATTTCTTCTTTGATTGAGGATGTAGCTCTCTGAAGTGGACTAGTGTCCGTGCCAGAGCCACGACTTAACCAGCCTATTTCATGCTTTATTATGGAGCAGCTTAAAAGAGGTGCTTGTCTTTACTGTCTGCCTCTTTCTGCCTGAGCTTTTGTCTGCTCCTCGCTGTCTTGTTTCTTTCTTCTGCCTTCCTTGTGATAGAACTGCCTGCTTGATTACTAGAATCTCAAAGATGAACTCCCCATAAGCGCTTCATCAGGACCTTTGATGCCCCTAAACTCTGCAGATGGTTCAGCTGTTTTACTGGCAAAAAATAAACTCTTAAAAAGACAAAACAAGCACAGCTGCCTTTTGGTCCATAAAGCAGGATATCAAAGCAGCAGCAAAATTACTCGAGAGTTATGAAATGTTATATAATTACTGATTACACTGTATGTAGACCTAGTTGTGGTCAGATTTTTTATAAACACTCAACTTGGCCGCGAATGTCACGGTAGTTTTGAGCTTTTAGAAGAAAAGAGAATATCTGTTTTGTATTTATAAACTTTAACATATATAATTAAATTAAATGCAATCTTCATCACAAAAACAATATAAAGCTATAAACTATATAAATACTTATAACATACAATCTGAAATTGCACACACCGTTTATGGCACGGAGCACATTCATGTGGATATTGTTATTGCAGCATTTAATGCTTCTACAGCTCCAGCATAAAAACCTTTTAACGAATTCTTTGAACTGTTTTTCCAGAGCGGAATGATTGTACTACACATATCTTTTAATGGGGACCACAAGTTTCCTATTCAATACTTGGTCAACATTATACGTATACTACTTTGTGGATTAGATAAAATTCATATTAAACACAAATTTGTGCACCGAATTCCTTCCCCCCCCCCCACTCATTAGTACTGTAAAACTATTCCTCGCCGGAAGAAGAACAGTTCACAGAAATCACTAAAAGCCCAAATTGCTGTGATATCCACTGAGTGTATGTAGACCTCTGACCACAACTGTATACTTGTAGATTTAGACTCAAATAAATATGTCGTTCTGTCCCTTTTTCTTTTGCCTCTGCTGCAGTTTATGTCTCACTAATCCTTGTTATTAATCCATGTTGAGTCGCTTTGACCCATTCAGACTAGTGAAGATTATTGCGGATTCATATGAAAGCACACTGTGGTTTTTTTTGTTGTTTTTCTCTTTTGTTTTTTTTTTTTTTTTACTCATGTCTATGCTGATGATTGCAGGATGATTGAGTGTGGTCCTGTTTAAATGTGTACAAAAATGTATTTCTTTGGGGGTGATGAAGGATGAAAGGGCTAATTGAATATTTTAATTTGAACGCCTTTAACTATAACAAAATATTGGTTCCATATTAAATGAGTCCAGTGGGAAAATGAATGACTATTAGTTAATTGTTGAAATATTTAAAAGCAAAGAATCCTTCAGAGACTCACTTTTTACATTTTTAATATTGTCTTGGTTGAGCCCTGTGTTTGTGTAATATATGTTTCGATTTCCATTGAGTCAGAGACATGTTTGCCCTCTAAAAAACAATATATTTTTCCACCATTTTTGAATCTTCATTAACTGAATCATTTGATGATTAATCAAATAAATAACAAGGGGATATTCAGTTGTATCATAATAAATTATAATTGCTACCTAGAGCCTTACTTTCTATCATGTTATTAATTCATCTAGTAAAAAACAAGCAGTTTCTCAAATATGACTTTTTTCCCCTCGTCATGTAATCTGGTTTTGTCATTTTTGATTCAACGTCTTGTGCTTTCAGATTGATTGTTCTACAACAAATGGCAATTTGACAATAATTTATGGTATCGTATGGTATTCCAGTGGTTCATTAATTTCTAAGAAAATATTTAGAACATTGATCATCTAAATTGGCTGTTGCAGAAACAACCAATTTGCAGATGTTGTGTCTCAATGTAGTTTCTCAGTATTTCTAAATGTTTGTTTATTTCTTATTATATGAGGCCTAAATATGCACACAGACACATTATGTGCAGATGCGTAGAACTGAAAAAAACATTTATACAAACCAGTCTTTATTATGAAGATGCCTGGGCTCAGATAAGCAGCGAGAAAACAATGACAAAAAAGCAAAACCAACACAAAAAACTGCCTGAAAAGTCTTGCAGAAAACTATGCATGTGACAGAAAGAGGCAGAAAATGTACAATAATATAGAGAGATTCCAATTAAGGTAGAAAAAAAGAGCTAAATGAATAACTGCATAGAGTATAGAAAAGTCAGGGGTTGAATTAGTCAGGAGGAACGGCAGCATATGTCCTCAAGATGAAAAACGAACTGAAAGTGAAGTCATTCATCATCTGTAACCTTGCCAAGACACGGGACAAGCTCTGATGGGAATAATCTGATATGAACCGAATGAGACAACACAACATGCTTACAGGGATGGCTTATAAACACTTTTCAAGTCCCCAAGCAGTGCAATCAAAGCTATGGAAAAAAAACCTTGTTTCTGTGTGCAAGTATAGCCACAGATAAGTACAGGGCTCATGTAGCATAAAAGGATTTCTACAGATTTACTCTGGTGAATTGAGGTATTGATCCCTTTCTTCCATCTGAGACAGTCAAGGGAGAGAGGATACTTCTGCAAATCTTAGACTGGTTTATTTGAATTGTTCTCGTTTTTAGAGTGACTTACTGTAACTGCAGGGTAAGACGCTAGAATTATTGAAGGGGCAGAAGCAGAAGATAAAGTGAGCAATGTAAGGAACTGTTCAGTTTTTAGTACTATAAAACTAAGATGCTGTCCAAAATCACATAGAAGTTATTTTAAAGAAACTTATTGCAAATGTTTAACAGTAAATCTGAGACTTTTATCTTTGCAAACTGCTTTCTATGCAAGAAAAGAAAGGTGGTGGGTTTAGCATTGCTACTTGCATGACGGCAGTATGTAAATAATGGAATCAGTCGCAGACAAAATGTAACAGGCATTTTGAATGAGCATCATTAATGACAGCATCATCATCATCACCACCAATAACAGCGACAACAAGAGCAAAATAATAAATGGAACCATTGATCATGCTCGGAGTGCTGCAGGTCATGGGCTGCAGCTTTGCTTAATAGAAGCACTACATTAACTGATAGCGAGTTTTGACAGATCCAATTAGAATGAGTTCCACACCTCTGCCCTGCCCTCAAAGTAACCCTGACACAAGCAGCTATACGGCAGCGTGGCATCCACGGTGCTACAGCTTGGCCACAGCCTCACTGGTCTCTAATATTCCTTATGGTTAACACAGGGAATTATTTAGGAACGATCCATATGATTAGCAACATCATAAAAGCATTGATTGTTTTGCTTTTTCTTGGATTTGACTATCACAGTAATAACATACTATCCCCAGAGCATGAATGAATGTAGTACCATGCGTTTTCTACTATTGGAAAATAAATTTTCCATGCTGAATGCTTTTCATGCTGCCACCACACCCCAATTTCCCCACATCCCTCAAAATGTCTATTCCTGTCTTTGGTGAAGCCGCTTTTCTTTCTTCTGTCCACAAATGTCCAAATGATAGGTTTTGTGTCTAAGGAGAAGAGGGAGTCATGCTTCACAAGATGGAGCACAGCAAAACATCTGATTCCTGCCAAGGAGTGGAAACAAAGCAGGCTCATTTTTGCAAAGTCTATTCTTTTGTCCTCATCTAAGGCCTGTTTTCTTTGTGTACCCTTCACTCTGCCTTCAGCCGCTGTCCTCCCTCTCATTTATTTCAGTGAAACAACGCACTTGTCAATCTTTTCTCTTTCAATAGCTAATGGTCTAGCTATCCTTCCCTGCCCAACAGTCAAGCCAATTAATTCGATCAAGCTGTTGAAAGTCATTTTCAGTCACGGCGGGAAGGGGGGCACTGCCAGACTGACAGTGCTGACTCAATATACCCATTGTTATGAGAAGAGCAACACTGAGTAAACCGAGGTAAATTTGCCTGAATGGATCCTGAAGTCATTTTATATATGTACTGTTCAATTATGGGGCTTTTTGTGCATTATTTCACTGTTATTTCCAGTCGTACAATACAATAGAATACAATACCATAATGTGTGTACATGCATGTGTACTTTTGCACTCACATCCGGAGTATAACATGTGGTTAGGCTGTGGCATGAATCATGTCTTGTCAGAGGGAATACATATGAGACCATGAAAAACGATACTTTCAGCTTGTATGGCCTTGACATTGATGTAAAGGCATATTGTCTGTTTTCACATATCATATCTCGCTTCTATTCCTTATACTTTTAAAAAAAAAATAGTAATGGATCGTGGCCTCTGGAAATGATTTCCACTCTTCAGCTGTCTAAACAGTTTTTATTTGACTTTCTTAAAAAGAAGCCTCGGAGAAAAACGGAACCTCGGTTGCAAGTGGATTGAAAGATGATGAGTTGTTCAAATGCTATTGAATAGGACTTGTTAGTGAATTTTTTTTCTTTTTTTGCTGATGTGAGCTATAAAACCCGTCATGCAGGCCTTTGATGTAGCCCTCCATTGTCTTGCAGAGCTGCAGGAAATTGAAAACGAAGATCAGGAGAGTGTTAGTGAAGGGGAGAAGAGGAGGAGGACGGGACTGACGTGCAGCCCGTCAGGGTTTTCTGGGACACAGCACACGGAAATGAACTAGCCTTGCATGACCCTACTCTCAAAGTGTGAGGATGTGCGGGGCAGAAAAGCAAGAACATTTGTTTTAGAGAACACGAGAGATCAAATAAGTGATTATATTTATTCAGTAAAACACTCAGGGCACAAATCCAGTTTAATATTTCTGTGACATCCTCTCCATCCCACGCATCCTCTCACTACTGCATCCAAAGCTCTATTTTAATTCAGGGAAAACACTAAACCTTTGAGAACTACTGCACTTGCTCAGCCTTAAAAGAGCATTTGTCCCTTGAGTGTTAAGAGTAAAATTTTAATGGAACCAAGATTTGATTTGCAACTTTTTGCGGCTTGGAGGAGAGAGAGGGGTTTCTTTTCACTGCCTGTCATTTTCTTCACTGTAAGTGCTTTCTCTATGTCTGTCAATGAAAAGTGCTGATAAATTATAATGACAGTATGAAGGCTGTTCAGGTTGGGAAGTACACAGTGATTTTAGGCAAGGTTTAAAAGTCCATTTCTTTTCTTTTGTGAGTTCTGGAAAGTTATATTAGCATGTTCTTTCAACACTGCCGTTGCACGTTTGTGATTATATCAGAATATTTAATCCCATTTTGAGGATTTAATTAGTAAAGTTTGTCAATAGAATTTCTCATGTAAAGTGCTGTTGAAGAGGGGATTCGAATGCATGAACAATGAAAATGTGCAAAAACAAAACAGCAGTTCAAAGTTGAGTGGAAGAAGCATGAGGCAGATATGCAATGGATAAACGCTCGGCTGTCACTTCCGCTCACCAGCCCTCCTCAACTGTCACTGCAACATAAAAAGAGTCACAATCAATCAGGTGTCCCTAGCACACCTGTTCACTCCGCCTCCACGCCGCCCCGGGAGCTCACTGTGCCACGCCTCCTCTGCAGCGGGCCAGAGACCACACCTACACCACAACAGGTAATGCAAATGAGGGGGGGGGAGGCTAAGAAATACAGGAAGTAGTAACAAGACAGGTGATGAAAAACCACAAGAAAGAAACATGAAAAATAAAAATAAAAACACAAAAACTGACACTAAACCTGATGACACAGATGGAAAAACGGTTGTTGTTTCAGATTGTTTAAATATAGAACAAGGGGTAAATGCCTACAGAAGACAATGGAAACACTCTGTTATATCAAAATGACTGGCAATAAAGGAGGACCGTTATTTCCCCCCCTCACTATTCTATTCAGGTATTGGAGAAGGAGGTGCGAAGTGAGATGTGGAACGTGGAACGTGGCAGGTCAGACCTGGGAAAGTGGGTTTGCTCTGGCGGGAAATGGCTATTTACGTAGCTGAAAATGGAGTGGGCCTTTCTGACATTTTCATAGCCCTGCAGGCATGAGTAACCTTCAGTGCAAAACAGAACGATTAGAGAAAAGGGAGGGGGAGATGGAAAGGGAGACGCAGAGTGTGAGGTGGGGCAGAAATCAGGGGAACCGATTGCATGGGAGAGTTAAAAAATGATTGGAAACTGAGTTTGGTAGAACGGTGCAGGCAAGGGAAATAAACATGGACAGAAAGTATTTGGAGGTCATGGAAAAGTGTGAAAGGAGAGCACAAATATTGACAAGTAGAAAATAAAGAGGATGCTGGAGCGTAATACAACACAAGGTCAACAAAATGCATCAGTGTGTTGTATAGACTTTATTCTTGTAGTTGTAACAGCTTTACACCCTGTTGTGCCATTTAAACATCACTGTCAGATAAGTGACTGATGTCATATGGTAGCATTTTAGTTTTTAAAGACATCAAACATAAAAGGACCACATTTACTAAGAAGAGCAAATTAGCTTTGTGCACAAGTGCAGCACAAATGGGTCAGAATCAATCAGATCTAATCTACTAGCAAAAATAATATCCTAGAAATGTAGATTTGATTTCTCTCTGGGCACAGCATGGCAATTCTAATAGCTGGAGAATAAAAGGAGAATTGATGTGTTGTCATATCAAAGCAAACTCTTCTGTCAGAAATCAATGTTGACTGTAAGATACCTCAGAGGTTGAGGAAGCCATTCTCTGGATGAACCTGAAATCTGACCTGCAGAATTTGTAAAAGAACCCAAAATAATGTTTGCCATCAGATCCTGATTGAATGTCACTGACTTTACTAACCGCAGCTATCACAACCATATTAGAGGAAAAAATTGTTTTTTTAGTATTAAATAATTATTTTTCAGTAAATAGCCTCGGTAAATGTGTTTGCAAGATTTATTTAAATGCTCTTCTTTCCATTTATCAATGCCTTGCTTTAATAAATGGCAGCAAATATATTTTTAATGCAAAAAGAAGGTGTTTTAGCCTACTGTTAAGTCTATCCCAAAGTCTTTGTTTCTCTGCTACTGTCTGAGTGTAAGTCTAAATGCAATTATGTGCAATCATGGGTGCAGTCTCCTATGCATATTTCATTGTGACAAACTCAAAAAGAAAAACTCTATCACGCTGACTAGACAAGCAGTTAAGAACATGGATGGATGGAAGAGTAAGTTGTATTAAAAGGTTTCTTTTTCTCTTTATCTAGAGCTGTACTGCCCTTACAGTGCACTTTCCTCAAGCAGCAACATCAGATGATCTGCCAAGGTGCTCGCCTACTACTGAGAGTATCATGGTCAACCGTGTGGTAGAGCTGAAATGGGCAAAGTTTTCTTTGGCCTGTTCATGGCTTAGCTTAAGTGAGATTGTCTGTGGATTACTAGGTGGGTCTAATGTACTTAAACTAAATTTAAAACTGAAATGTTGACCTGATGATTGTATTAGATTCATCTTTGGACCCAAATGTTCAAACTGAATTGCAGGGCATTCTATCCAACATCTTTAATTAGACTTTTAGGTGCTAGTGGAAATGTCACTTGATAATCACTGTGATTTAGATGAATCTAATCTGAACAAAAATCTAACAAGAAATAAAAATCTGGGAAAAAAAACAGGAGTTCTTGCCTATCTGCTAGACTACTGCACAGAAGGCTACCGTTCTGTTTATATCTGCAGTTTCTACTGGGTTGGACGTAGATGACTGTGGGAAAGGGAAAACAAGCCCACACCAATACACAGATATAAAAAAGGGAGTTAAACCATACACCAAATGAAACAAGGCCTCAGAGAAACATTTTTAGAAGGTTCAGGAGAAACTGGGGGAGAAAATAATTTCCATGTGGCTGTGTAGCCAAATGAGGACTGATTATATCAGTAGGTGCTCCTGATAGACCCTGATTATGAGCAACCTCATTTCCTACAAATGACTCCATTGCAGAGAAGCGCAGACTGCTAGAATATATTATTTTTCTTTAATGCACTGTCTTTCTTTCAGAGAATAACAATGTCACCATAATGAGAAATTTGCCAATGACACAAATGCACTCAGCTTATCTATGCATTTTCTTTCTCTATAAATCTGTCACACTGTAATTAAGTGACGGTGCAGGTTCATGAGCTATGACTGTTTCATTACTTTTGAATAGACACAATGTCATAATATGGATGAGAATCCATATCAGGGCAGAATCAATACATCCACTATTACTTGAATCTTTATTAGTTTTATTAGAACACTAGCTGCATATTTATCGTTCAAAATGCCCCAAAGGTTATATAGAAATTAGAAATATTTTAGCATGATGATAAAGTAGTAATTCCTTTGCTTCTTTTTTTAGACAGCACTTTGGTTTATTCAAGGCTCTACCCACTGGTCAAAATAAACACCATTAAGTATTACTTAAACAGAAATAGGTGTTCTAGTTAGACATAATTATAACAAAAAGAATATGAATTTATGGTATATTGTTCCATAGGGAAAGGTAACCTTCTCAATTTTGTCCCCCACAATGTCTCTTAGAAGAAGAGGTGTGAAGATAGTTCCTGTGTGTCATTCAGACAGTTAAGCCTGCTGAGAATAGCTAGGCAATCATCTATGATGCAAGTTCAAGTATTGAAATAAATAAATAAAAACTTGGGTTTCTCTATGGTTGAATCATTTTCTAGCTTTTAATGCAGGGTCATTGCTTACATCCTGACCAGAGATTCTTTGCAGCATTTAAAGTATTATTCTCAGCCGACTTTGCACGAAAAATATATATACATGTGTTGGGTAAATGTTTTGGTATATTGACAGTGGAGCAAACCCTGTGACAGACTGCTCTGTCTAAAAAGCATGAGGATATGCATTCCAACTTATTAATATGTATAGCTCTTGTGCTTGCATCCTCCCAGTGGAATTAAAAATGTGATAGTGCATAATGGTTGAGAGCCAGGAGGTTCTTTTCCTCACTGGGAAAAATGCCATGAAAGTCACAAGCAGCTCTCAGAGGTTAATTGTTGCACTATAAATCACAGAAGACAGTTTGGCTTTGTGTGCTGTCGCTGCATTTGTGGGTTATGACAAAGGACTGCTGCACCAGGTTGAGTTTGTCCTTTAATACCAATATTAGTATACCTTTGATTTGCCACGTGTCAAGGGACTCATTAATGAAAATGTTTGTAGATTTATACTTGAACTTAGTCTTAAGATCTTTCCCAACAATGCTTGAATTCAATTCATAAAAGGTGCTGAAAAAACAAAACCAGTAGGGAAATCCCTTTGAAAAATATCATTTTCACATCAGTCTCACATTGTATAAATAATTATGTTGTTTTCTCTTTTCTAATACTTGGGTACAAACTTCATTTTCAGTTTCACAAAAGATACCCTCAGGTTAATAAAACCCACACACTCAAAAAATGATTTTAAAAAATGTTTGAATCACATGAATCACAAAGAGATCCTGGTGTTTAAATGTTACCAATTCACTAAGTCTGTGTTCTAATTAATCTCAAAAGACTTAATGAAGGACTCTTTGTGTTAGCCCTCTGATGAACTGGCAGCCTGTGTGGGGTGTACCCTTTCTCTCAGCCAGTGTCAGCTGGGAAAGACTTCAACCCTTCACAAAGCCAGTTCACCTTCCAAAACTTTGAACAGTTTAAGAAAACAGCTTGTTACAAATTAATTTTGACATTTCAAGAATCCCTTTGTATCGTGAAAATACCTTCATTAAGACAAACCATTTTTCATAAGAAGAAAAAGGGCAAACTGAAACTACTGGTAGGCAATAACGCTTATTGTCTTGCAATTATTCCCAAAAGGAGGCGTGTTTCCTCAAGTGTCAGTAAAGTAAGCTGTTCTTTGATAAACCTTTACCAAGAAATGTCCATTTCAAGTCCTAAAAGTTTGTCTAAAACACCTTGTGATGCAGCTTTGATCTAGAAAATTATTAGCTGAAGACACCCTTGTGTTAGCAGGCCGTCTGTGCAAAGTTGTGTTGGTAGTAAAATATCCTGTACACAATTTGCACTTTACCGTTGTGCTCATGTACTTTTATGCAACAAAATTAAAAGTAATGTTCATATCAGCTGATTGTAGCTGCTAGTGTGCAGGAATAAATAAACATATTTTGTAATGTTTTTTTTTTCAGTGCAGACAACTGAAGAAGCTTTGTAACAACACAACTGCAGCTATAATTTAATTACACCATTACATTACTGAGTTATTACATGATTACAATATTGTATCTGTCAAGAACATTTTCCATTTTTATTATTTTGCTCTTCTCCCTCAGTGGTTTTTCATTTGAGTAACTGTCACTCACATATGAATCTTTCCCACTGCAGGCATCAAGAAAATTGATTGATCTTAGATGGACAGCCAAAAACTGACTGAGTGTCAGACACATCACTGTCTGAAATATAGATTAAGCAATTTCTCTTCCAGGAATTCGATAAACGTCTATGGTAACTGTAACACTTTTTACTGTTTTACCTGCAGTCTTTCATTCTTTCTTCAGACTTGTTCTAACCGTTTATTTCCCCCATTTCTGCCTTAATAGACAGCCAGCATAATTAGCTTCATCTCACTGGACCCTTTTAATGAAAACCATGGCCAAGGGCAAGCAACCATGAGCGGGGCAGTGGCAAGCCCCTACTGAATGAAAGTAAACTATTACTCATATTGTGGTTGTTTATGAGATTTTAAGTGCTCATACATTTAATATATACAGAGAAACACCTAATGGGCAGCTTATATCTCAAAGAGCTCAGTATGAGTGCAATCCTGAAATTGGGTACATTAAAGTGGCAATTTAAACAAAAACATAAAAACAAAGCAAAGCACCTTACTGTAGAGTTTGCAAGTAAGTGGGGGAAAAAATAAGGACATTTCTTTCACTCTTGAAATGGAAAGACAACACACCATCTTTTCACACATACAACAAAAAAGCAGCTTCTTTTACTTTTGTCAGAGGGAGACATGTCAAGGAAGGTGGGCACAAATAAGTGTGAAAAGGAAATGTTGAATCTAATTGAAGCCATTTAAGAGTCAGCCCTGTTTTAACCTAACATTTCTTCATCCCACTTTTTTTCTTCTTCTTTATACATGCCACTTTGGCTACACTCTGCTAAAGTTAATCAACTGCCTGAAGGGACATCACTTTTCCTCCTGCCTACCTTTTTGTTTCATTCGCTTGCTCCTCCACTCGCTCTTGCACTTGTTCCATTTCTTCCATTTTAAGATGGGTTTTAAAGTTCACGTTGAATGGACGCAGCTTGCCACTTTGGTTGCTGTGGAAACCAGGTTGACGCATGGACAGATTGTTGAGAACAGTGTGAGTGGGAGTTTGAGAGGCTATAGAGGCCTGTCAAGATTTATGGATTGTAGGCTACTGCAGAATTGGACTGACCTCGTAGCAATTATCCACAGATGAGTATACAGTATCTTTGTGTTCATATATATAAACCTAAATATACCTAAAAAAACTGATGCCAAAACCAAATGATAGCTAGTTTTCAAGGGCATGACATCATGGTGTTTGGTTTTTAGGTATATCTGTTGAGTTTTGGTTCCTGTTGTTTCACTCTCTCACGTTTCTTGATGTCCACATTTGTGACTCCTGTGTTTCCTTTAATTTTGCTGCAACTGCTTTATCCACGTGCGCTTTGTGTCTCCATGATATTTACTTCCTGTGTTGTTTCAAACCAACTAACTTTAACCATTTAAATTATATGAACATGAATGAATGAATATTAATTTGCATAAATGAGTTTGAATTTGTATCATATTTGATACATCTACCAATATTTTTGCTATTTATTGCTTAAAAAGAATTTTGTACAATCAATTTAGGTTTTTTTTGAGGATTCACACTAATGATGATGATGTAGAAGTCTCAAAAACGCAGAAAAACTCCATCCATCAATCTTCTTCCGCTTATCCGAGGCTGGGTCGCGGGGCAGCAGCCCAAGCAGAGAAGCCCAGACCTCCTTCTCCCCAGCCACCTCCTCCAGCTTGTCTGGGAAAACACCAAGGCGTTCCCAGGCCACCCGAGAGATATAATCTCTCCACCATGTCCTAGGTCTGCCTCGGGGCCTCCTCCCAGTGGGACATCCCCAGAACACCTCACCCATGAGGTGCCCAGGAGGCATCCTCGTCAGATGGCCGAACCACCTCAACCGGCTCCTTTCGATGTGAAGGAGCAGCGGCTCTACTCTGAGCCCCTCCCGGATGGCTGAACTTCTCACCCTAAGGGAGAGGCCAGCCACCCTTCGGAGGAAGCCCATTTCCACCACTTGTATTGGGTCATAGGGCCTTCCAGCAGTGAGTTCACACCCCTGCAGGCTTACTACATTCCAGAAATGTTCAGCACCTATTTTGTGTCAGATATGGAGCAAACTCCAGACCCTCACAGATTTGAGCAAAGTGTGAATATATCAGGACTGTCAACAATAAACAAAATGAAACTTCCATATCTTGAATTGTGTATTGCAACAGATTTGTTATTTGTATTATTGCAATTTCCAATAATGAACAAGACAGATTCAAAACTCATAATAGGAGCATTTGGGAAACGCTGTAATTGCCTGAATTAATTGCAAATGATTAGGCACACTTTTCAGTAAGTGCTGGGCACGATTTTAATGCATCCATCTGTATACATCACTGCTAATTGGAAGTTCTCTGCAAGAGAAAGGTGAGGGCATCCCAAAGCTTGTCGCTGCATTTCAACCCTCCCCATTAATTCACCCAGCAGCCGCAAGTGTGATTCCACATAGAGTCACATTCATCACAGAGTCGGGGGGTGGGGTTCAGCTACCTTTTTATTTACCTGCTTTTTGTTTATTTTCTCCATTCTGTAAGTTCATTAAATGTGTTTTTTGCTAAGTGTTTGCGAGACTCAGTTTGGATCCTCTGTGGAACTACATGTAATCTCTGATATCAAAATACACTAAGACTAGCTTTACAATGGCAGCAGTTCTAAGAAACACTGATGAGACAAAAGTTATTCAACAAGGACTGTTGTCCTTTTGTTGGTTTCATATTCCGTGTAAGTATTAAATCAGATGTACATCTTAAATGATCTAATTTATATTGCAACATGGGAAGTTAAATGAACTGTCAAACATATTTAGTTTTTTCTCAGAATTAGATGACATTGATACTGCTCTCATTTTATGAATACAGAGAGGAGCACATACTGGAATGAGGGAATCAGCCCAATCCAAATATATAGCCCAGTGGTTAGTGCTGCTGCCTCACAGCAAGGAGTCCCTGAGTTTAAATTCAGCATCCATCTGGGGTTTTTCCATGTGGAGTTTGCATGTTGTGATTGTGTGGTTTATCTTTGGATACTCTGGCTTCCTTCCACAATTCAAAGACATGCACTTAGCAGTGTTAGGTTAATTGGTTATTCTAAATTGCCCCAAGGTGTGAGTGTGATTGGTAGTCTATCTGAGCCTGGTGACCTGTTAAGAATGTACCCCTCTTTTTGCTCCACAGCAGCTGGATAGGCTTTAGCATCCCAAGACCCTGAATTGGGTAAGCAGAAGAGAATGCATGGATAGCTGGATATGCTACAATATTAAAACTACCACCCTAATACTGTGTGATTATATCCCTGCCATCATACAAAACAAAACTGCTCTGCTAAAGCAATGCAATTCACTCACTCTATAAAATATTGAAAAGTATTCCTGGGTGTCAGATGTGCTCCAAGACATTAGCAGCAGTTTACAGTTCCTGTAAGTTGTGAGGTCTGACCTTTGATCTTTGATGTTTAATTCAAGTGAGATATTACAACAGTGTGAACATCAACACCTTGAACATGTTTGTTTGATCTGGTTCATTGTGCATAATGCTCCTGAAAGACTGCAGCGATGTTTGTCAGAGGTAGGTGTCAAAGTAGCATCTACACAAATGCCAGTATCCAAGGTTCCCTTCTGAACGCTACACAGAGCATCACACTATCTTTGCTGACGTTTCATCTTACCATAGTTCATCCTGCAGGGATCTCTTTACTAGATAAACATTGCACATGCACCAGGGTGTCTTGAAATAAACTGGAATTCCTTAAACCAAACTACATTCAGTGGCCTATTGTAGCTGCTCATGGTCTGAGGCAGGAGGCTGCAGTGTATTTGTCTTCTGACATCTTTCTACTGCTGTCAGCCTTCAGGCTCTGGGCAGTTTGTGCTACAGTAGCTTTTTTGTGTATAAGACCACATGGGCCATCCTCTGCTCCTCTATGCTCCACCTGTATCAGTAAGTTTAGTCACCACTGACCTTTCTTAGTTCACCAGCTTTCCTACTTTAAACTGCTTTTGGTAGGTACTAACAACTGCATACTGGAAACACCCCATAAGCTCTCGTCATTACTACTAGGGGGATCTGAGAGATCCAAGTCATGGATCTCTCAGATCCTTTGGCTTGGCCCAGTTTTCCTGCTTACAACAGCTTCGAGAACAGACTTTCTGCCTAACATGCTATATCATCTGGGTACCACTCTAAGAAATAATCAGATTTATTCACTTGTTTCAGTGGTTTTAATGTTTGACCATCTTGTAATTTTTGTGTGTTCATACAAAACAAAACTAAACAAGAAAAATATGTAAATAGGAAAAAATAAACAATGGGGATGTTTTTTGTCTATTCCAGTCTAAGTGTGTCCATTGATTGCTTAGTAACTGCTTTTGGCCTTTTGTATAAAATTTTATTCCTGTTCTTTATTGATTGATTTATTTGAATAATTGAATTTGCATAAACTGAACAAGATAATATTTTAACCTCCTAAGACCTGAACTCTTCCACAGCATGCATTTTTAATTTCTCTTTGATATTTGGGCTGATTGGGGTCTGATGAATGTAAAAACAAAAAATTACCAGATTTCGTTTTTTACCTTATTTTTGTTTTTAAGAAAAATAAGAGCCACATATTAGGATATTCAGTAGCAGTATAATGTCCTCATAAGTGGATGTCAGGCCCTTGTAGAGCAAAACTGAGTATTTTGGTCTAAATAACCCAAAATGTGATGTCCACATATGTGGACGCCAGGTCCTAGAAGGTTAAATATGTTGCTAAATCCATTTAAACTTTGCCTTTCTGCTGCCCCTTCTTTTGCTGCATGCTAAGCAAAGGTCTGTGACTTAGTAGAACCAAGCATACCTATGTGAGTGCTTCTTACATAGTTTTTCTTTAACTCAGAGGCCCCTGTCCCATGAAGACCACTGGACAAAGGTCACAGTGTTTACCCGTGTCTTTAAAAAACACTGTAAGCTGCCCGTAATCATCATCGCTGTCAGCACTGAAAGGGCAAGTTGCACCATTAGTGAAGCCTGGGACCTTATGTGAGGCAGGTGCACACTGATTTAATGGGGTTGAGAGTTTGGATGGGGACCTTGTCAGATACTTTTTAGGTACATGAATTTGGCTTACATCTTGTCGTTTAGACATTACTACCAACTCTGTGTGCAGGCATACAAGCGTAGCACTGCACCTTTGCAGGTGGGGGTTCTGTGGGTAAGTTTCATTCCCCAGAAGCTTAACACCACTGTACAAATGACAAAAATCTGCACTGGCAGACTAAACACTGATGGCATCTTAGTCAGCGGCGGTAATGGCTGTTGTCAGTGTGGGGAGGTGGTGTTGTGTTTCATTCTCTGTGGTCCTCGTGTTCTTGACTGTAGGTTATTTTTATGGTCACTGCTTGTGCCAGAACATTTGCATGAAGAAGGACATGTCTAATGCTCATAAACAGGAGAGCCAAGAGTATCCATCACCTCCTTGGTGACAACCTGCTCATTGCATTTTTATCAGTTGGAGTCATGCTACTGTAAAGAGGCCCTGCTCAGTATAATCAGGCCAATTGCTTTTCTGTTAGTCGAGTCAGATTGTAATCAGTATGCGAGCCAACAGAGAAATAGAATTAAATAGAACAAATGAACTACATAAATACCTAAAACTGGATTTTTAAGGCATATCCTGAGCAAACTTGGCATTCTGAAATGTTTTTCTTGGACAATGAGAACAAGGCTGTCATTCTGGGATGTTTATTGTTCCTGCTGTAGCTATTTTTCGAGTCTGGGAAACCTTCAAATATCCTAACATAAACGCGTCATCATAACATGGCTGCTATGACAAATTTGACCGGCAATATTTTAAAGCAAACCATCGTGCTGCAGTAAGTCAAAGGTCATGCTACCAATAAATAAGCTACCTGTTTGGTGCAACCACATAAATGTCAATTAAGGAATCTTAATATTGTATTTGATGTAAGTCTGTTAGGAAAAATAAGTTGTATGGGAGAGTGTACGAAGAAAAAAAATACACATACAAGTCTTATTTGGGAAAATAAAAGAACGGGAGTGTCGTGAAATACATTTATATGTAAAGAAATGGTACTGATCCTGTTATCTGGGGTCCCAAAAACAAAGAACACTTTGCATAGACGTGTTGATGAGTTCCTGGAGGTAAAACAGCTGGTCAGTGTAGGAACTGTCAAGACACCCATAAAAAGAGCAAAGACATCTGGTCATGTGTTTCAAAATAAGACAAAGTTGTTTGTCTTTTTTTTTAGATCTTAAGTAAAGAGGGTTTTCTCATAATGCAGTTTAAACTGAGGCCGAAAGTTAAATAAAAATGGTTTTTTTTCGCATCTGAAAGCAAATTTCTAACTCGCGGGCCTGGCAGTCTATCACGACTCTTTAGTGCTACTGGTATGCCATTATTGTGAAAAGCCACTTCCTTCCAAAGCTTGTCGCACCGTGTTAAACTTTACAAAACCGCTGCACTGGACAGGTTTGCTTTTTTGCCGTGGCTGCCAGTCTCAAGCCATCTGTTTCTGCCGTTGCCGGGCACCGACGAGCACCGGGAAACTCGGAAACGAAACGGGACCGGTAAGGCAAAGCGACTTCGTTTCTGAGTGTAGACATGTGAAGAAGACTGCCGAGTGCAAAAAGTTTTCACGGGACTGAACTGACTTAATGATGCGGGATTTTCAGGTGCGTGGATGCGCCGGTTTCAGACAGAGTGGAGTAAAGGGCTCATTTAGTGCATGTAAAGTTTTATTTTCTCAGTCGCTGGAGGATTAGGAGGGACTGTGAATTTTTGAGGTTATGCGTAATTGCGCATCAGCAGCAGCCGCCGAATAATCCTCTTTCTTATCACTTGTTTCGCATGGAAAATGCATTTAACTGATTTGTTCTCTGAAAATAATATTAGCAAACTAATCTCCCGAATAGGCTTAATAAAATGAAAAAAGAGATTGAGACATAATTTAAAAACTAACGAAAGAGAAGGTATCTAAAAGATATATGTAAGATTCATTCGTTGGTATACATTCAACTGTGGGTCATGCACCCCTCACCCCTTTTTATGACTTAACAAGATACCCTTTGTCAGTAAAAACATGAAGTTATTCTAGTGCACTTTTGCCTTCACGTTACATACAGAGGCTTCACGCACTGCAAGCTTTCTAATACTTAATACTTAAATACCTAATTAAATTACATTTGCAATCAAATAAGACTTATCGCCCTTGATAGTGTTGAGGAGACTCCTTTAGTTTTAGCTTTACGTGTTCATCTTGTCTTATTGCTATGTAACCTGTGCAAAAGGCACATATTACATCGTACTACACTCTCCAGAATTTTTTGCTTATGAAGTAGGTAAAACTGGCTTTGCATGCAATCTCTTGTGACACATGGGACCTATTTTTACTATTCGATTAACCGCAATTCTGTCACATATGGTCTAGTGGGAGCAGTAATAACAGACGTTTGCTCATGGAGGGTTTCTGGACTTTTAAAGATTTATTTTTTATCAGTGCTTTTATGAACTATCAAAAACAGGGGTACTATGGGAGGAGGGCATGTTTGTTGGCATATTGTTGGAATCATCTCCAGCTTTCTTTAGCAAGTGGTTTCTGACTCTCCTTTGGCACTTTTGATGGATTTTCAGCGAAATGCCTCTTTTGTTGTATTCTTACTGCCCAGTAGTTGCTGCAATGAATAAATAAAGTGAAATATCACAAGGCCGATTTTGGAGTGCTTCACAAAGTGTAGCGGATCTATACGGAGGTTATTTATGGTGAGAACCTCTGAGAGAAGGCTTCTCCTGCTGAATTACTCTGATGATGAATGTTGTAATTTGTCTTGCCACCTCTTTTTCTTTTGTAGGAGAAAGTCTGACATTGTACAGCTTGTGCCAAGACTAGTCAACAACAGGAGATAGTGTGTAACGATACATTTGCCATGAGGCCACAAGCCATTTATTACAGTACAGGCTTTCAGCATTACAGCACAGTAATGGCAGTGTTTGTGGACATGTGTGCAAAGTGCAAGTTCCGTCTGGAAAAGGCATTGCCAGTAGTTGCCTGTTACCTAAACTATACTGTTAGGTCAAGCTACATTTTTATGATGAAGAGATGAATTCTAAAGAAAAAAGAAAAAACTCACTTTGTTTGATTTCTAATTAACAGGATAGCAATTCAAACAAATAGTTTCCCCCTTGCTTCAGAGTAAAGTTCTGGAGTCTTGCTCTTTTACCTCATATGTGCACACCATGAAGTTGAATAAATATGGACATGTAAAACACAAGTTTTATATTATACATATACATCCCATGTTTCAAAAAAAGTTAATTTCCGTGGCTTTTCTGAGTGCAGTGCAGTCATGAATTGCATTACTTGACAGGGATTTTTGTGTTTTTGAGCATGCAGTGATGTCTGCTACAGTGTTATGTATTATCTATAATACACTGGCTGAGGTCACAGCCATTTAGTATCAGTTTTTAATGTTTTTTCTACATTCTCTTTATATTTGTTTTAATCTTGTTATGAAGATGATGAAATTCCCAAATCCTTTGCCATTTTTACATTGAGAAAATAAATTCTTTAAATTGCTGAACAATTTGCTCACAAAGTTGTTAAACCATGTTTACTTCTGAAGACTCAGCCTTATTACGGTGTTTTTTTTTCTTCTACACAGTCTGTTATTTATTAATCCAATTATCCTTGCAGCCCATCAGGTGTTTTGTTTTATCATTACACAACTTTCTAAGTTTTCCTGTTCCCTCAGTTTTGAAGTATGTTTATGAAACTTAATTCCAAACCACATTACATTTTACTTAATGTTGCCACCTGCAATTGTTTACTTGCTTCCTTAGCATATAAATGATCTGTAGAAAGAGAACTTTTAAGTAAAGTTTGCCTCGCACTACTTCAAACCTCCTTAAGAATTGTTGATCTAACCTAATTTTTCACCCCCTTTTGCTCACAGAACCCCTTCATTCTTTGTTCAATAGATCCAGCAAGGTGCTGGAATCATTCCTCAGAGATTTTGAATCACATTGATATGATAACATCATGCAGTTGCTGAAGATTTGTTGTCTGCACATCCGTGATGTGAATCTTCTATTTCACCACATTGCATCGATGCTCTGTTGGATTGATATCTGGTGAATGGAAAGACATTTTGACTACAGGAAACTCATTGTAGTGTTCAAGAAACCAGCCTGAAATAATCTGAGTTTTGGGACAAAGTGTTTTTTTTCCTGCTGGACACAGTCACCAGAGGTTGGATACTCTGTGGTCATAAAGGGATGGACATTGTCTGCAGCTTGCACTTAGGCATTTTAAGGCGGCATTTAAATGATGCTCAGGCCCAAAGTGTCCCAACAAAATATCCCTCACGCCATTACACCACTACTGTACCCTGAGCCATTGATGCAAGAAAGGATGGATCTATGCTTTCATGTTGTTTACAGCAGTTGTTTCTGCCCTATCATCCAAATGCTGAGGCAGAAATCAAGACTTTTTAGATTAGGCTACGTTTTTCCAATCCTCTGTTTGATGAGCCTGTGCAATTTGCAGCCTCAGCTTCCTGTTCTTAGCTGATAGAAGAAAGATGAAACCTGGTGTTCTCCTCTGTTGGTGTAGCCCATCTACTTAAGGATTTGTTGTGTTGTTTGTTCAGAGTTGCTCCACTGTATATTTTGCTTGTAACGAGTGGTTTGCTTTACTGTTACCTTCTTATCAGCTCAAAGTATTCTGTTTTCTCTATAAACATTAGATATGGTTGTGTGGGAAAATCCCAATAGATCAACAGTTTCAGAAACACTCTGACCAGCCTGTTCTTCAACAAGAATGTCACATTCAAAGTTACTTAAATCACATTTCTTCCCATTTCTGATGCTTGGGTTGAACTTCAGCAGGTCATCTTGCATACATGGCTGAATGCATTTAGTTTCTGCCATGTGATTATATTAATTAGATTAGACTGATTAGAAATTTGTATTAGTAAGTTGTTGAACAGGTGTACCTAACAAAGTGGCCAGTGAGTGTATTTAACTTGAGAATAACAAGAGAAAGTTATTATTCAAACAGATGATTAGCAGATCATATTTAACAGCGCTTGCTCGTAGGAGGTGATCTGATGTTGGGTTCTTTACCCTGCAGTATAAAGAACCTACAGCCAACAGTTCTAATTTCACACCATATAAATAAACTTGAATTGAACTGAATTGAATAGATATCTGTATCTGAATTATAGCTGACAAAATAACTGGCAGCCACATTCAGCACAGCGCTGATTCATGTTTTGATAATGTTTCATTATCTCACCTAAAGCTCTCGTTTAGCCCAATAGCAGTTGACCTACACCTACATCATCCTGCGTGGATGTGGGTAGAAGTGCATGCACAGCAGAGCAGGTTCAATGTAAGAAATTGTTTTTGAATGAGTCACTTGGACATTTCAGGTAAAACACGTAATATTACTCTAACGCTTATGAAAGGATGCTAGAAGTTTTTAAATTGGATGAAAAATAATGTGACTTTTTTTTCTCTTCACTGAACAGTAGACCTACTACAAACTATGGCATATAGTTTAGGGCGGAGATTGGGGTGTACGTGAGTGACTGATGCATTGCTTAGGTTTTGTTGTTGCCATTGATGGTAAAGAGAAGACGTCAACAAACAGCCTGTCTTGTTAGCTGTGGTTACTAGTTTTTTACCTCCACTTTGGCAGCCAGCGGTGAAACGTGTCTCTGCAAAATGCTTTAAAGTGCCTTTATACTCATTGTAGGGTTCAGGGCTGAAAAGCCTTGTTCATCTCACAGGGGTCATTTTGGAGGAAGCATTAGCGGTAGATTTGAGAGGGTTCCCTCTGTGTCTGCACTACATTTCATCTACTTGGGGGCTTGAAAAGATCTTTTCTTCTATGGGCATTGTTTGTGAGATTGTAGATGTTACTTTGTGGGGAAGATGGCACCTTACATGAAAGAAGAAATGTAATTATTTACTCCACAGGTCTGCAGAGACATCTGGTGAGACTATAAATAGAATACAACAAAAAAATGAGGAGAAAAGTGTTAAAAATGGTAAAAATGGCCACTTAGGCTTACAGTGACATTCTCATAACGGCCACAGCATCTCCCTCTTTTTGATTTGATGGTCCTCAGGTTATCTTCTCTTTTGCTTGGACAAGAGACCAGCTTGAAGCTTGAAGGCTTTTAAACAGAACGCTAAGCATACACACAGATGAATACGAATACTACCATGGTACTCCTGCTACCACTATGTCAAGACTTTATGGATATATTTATACTTTTCAATGTGTGACGCACATGTTGTCACATTTCTGTCTGCCAGAACAAACACACAGCTAAATTCAACCTTGCTGGGGGTAGCCTGGCACTGGAGGACATCACTGTTCTGTCATGGAAAAGTAGATGTGCTATCATATTCAACACAATCTTGAAATTTGTACACGGCATTTCATCACAAGTCACAGCTAAGGTGTCGTCAGAAGAATTTATTCAGTTAAAAAAAGCTCTTCAAGGAGAATGGATTAACACATAAGGTTCATAAATTGTGAATTTCTTCCACACACTGAGGGGATTAGGTGCACAGCAGGTGGGCAAGTAACTAGCTGTGCATGGCTTTGGTTGATGGGTGCAATGAAAAGTTTATATTTATTTTAAAAGGCATGAAAACCTGACCTTCATGCCATGCTGTCTAGTTGGAGTAGTGGTATGTGTCTACCCCAGAGCCTTTAGCTGGCCTGGGTTGTTGCTCTGTGTGAGACTAGATGTGACAGAAAGGTGGCGGTGGACTTGGTAGGGGTCAGGGATTCTGACAGCTGCACACAGAGCTGCGTAGATCTCGAGACTTGCCTTCTGTCCATTTCCCATTGTTAGAGCCTTCCTCTCTCAACTCTCCTGACTGGCATGCCTGACCAAAGGTGCTTATCCCAAGCAGAGACTGCCTGCTTCTCAGTGGTGAGCAGTAGATGTGACACAACTGAACCCATTACTGTCTCTTGGCATCCCTCTGTAGACCCCTTTTCTATCCCCTCATGACACCTGAATCCCCCTTCTGAGCCCTGTGCCCAAACAGAAATGGATCTGGCACAGTGATGTTGGAAGACAAATGGGAATAATAGATGGGAGGGGAATCACAATTTTCAACACCTACAATAACATGAGAAGGCAGAACCTCTTCAGTAGCACTTTCAGCATCTGTGTTGAGCTTCGTTTGATCTAATTTTGATTTGTTGTAAAAATCATTATGTTCATTAACAGAAAGCAGCAGAAGTCTGCCTCGCTGCCATCAACCTTAAATGCCTACACGCACACATTCACAGATGTGTAATGACTCACACTCACAGTGGCTCCAGTGTTAGAATGGCACACTCACTTACACAAACAGATGCACATACACAGAGGTGCATTTATGCCGCTGAGCTGCTGCTGAATGGCAGTGCTCTGGGGTTGAACACTGGCTCAGTGTTCGGGGCCAGGTACACCACCTCAACCACTCCAAACAACAACAAACCTTAAAAAGGTTGCTTGTTTAGGTCCAACTGAACTTCTCAGGTAGGGTAGCAGCTAAATCACTTGATCAGAGCCTTCATAATGAGCAGCATTCATGAATATGCAAATATTTTATTGACTTTTCTCTTTTTTTTGTAGGTGTGCTTTTTTTCAGTAACACCCTGCTTCACATACAGTCACTTACTCACGTTCACATCTGTTAGCTGCTAAACACAACTACAGCCTTTCAGAGGAGATCTGTGAGACCTGCGTATTACATAAAGGCAAAACAGTCATCATTATTGACAGAAGTAAGAGTATTACTCATTTGCTTTCACGGCATCGGGATTATTTATAACTGAGATGACTAGTTTCCCAATCTGGATAGCGTGTTGAGTCTTTGTCCCTCATCACTTTCCGGGCTTTTGAATGTCAGGATTATTGGAGCAATATTCATGTTCACTTTTTTTGTAGCAAGGTTTGGGAATTTACTGTTAAACCCAAGGCAAGGAAGCAGTGAAAAATAAAGCCCACCCCCTCACTGCAAGCTATTTTTATTTGGTTGCTTTTAATAAATGAAACGCATTAGTTTAAGTAATAATATTTGGGTGCAATGGATTTATCTGAGGCAAAATCTTTAGAGTAACCACTCTCTATAAAAGCTTTTTAGTTGAATTGTAGGACAGTTTGCCCTCACCTTGCTTCAACCTTGGTTGACATATTATTTAGTATTTTTCTAGTGAAAAAAGGGAAGTTTATTATGATATAAGCCATTGCTGAGAGTGTGAATAAGAATGATTCTTTTCATAGCCAAACATGCGCCCACTGTTTGCTCTACCATATAAAATAGTACGTGGATTTAGCTGTAATTCAAAAGATAAAGCTTGGAATAAAAATGAAAAGCCCTGCTGTCTGTAGCATAAATGTTTGAGCAGTGTGGATATCTTTGGAGAAAATATCAACATCTCAAAAGACAATTTCAGAACAGCAGGTGAAAGATGTTTTTTTCTGTTGCGTGTGTCACCCAAATGTCAGATAGTAACAAATTATGAATATGCAGCTCTAACAGCCATCAAGTTAGACGGGCACCTCACAGTGTTTTGGATCTGCTCTATATCATCTACTTTACATTCATCTGCTGGGGGCTTAGGTTGAACTGACTGTACCTGTAAGATTTGTTGTTCCATCACAGTAGCATTTTTCTTCCAGTGAGCTTTCCTTATGGAAAATTATTGACAATGAAAACTATCACGGTCCTGAGTTTTTGTGTAGTATTTACTGAGTTTGGTTTGTTTAGATCAGTGGTTCTTAACCTTGTTGGAGGTACCGAACCCCACCAGTTAAATATGTGCATTCACTGAACCCCTCTTTAGTGAAAAATAAAATATGATTTTTTTCATATTCAAGACATAGATATGTCTTTTACTGGTGCACAAAATGAGCCGTGCATGTCATGGCGGAGGCTCTGCCGAACCCCTGAGACCAACTCACCGAACCCCTAGGGTTCGATTGAACCCAGGTTAAGAACCACTGGTTTAGCTTATTGACAATCTTTCTTGTTTTTGTGGTTTCCAGAATTTTCCTGAGTTTGCCTCCCTCTGTTTGGTCTGTGTGCTAATCGCTTTATCTCATTTCAACTTCCTGTTATACATTGGGAATTACACTGGCTCTTGATCCATCGGATTCTTGTTTCCATGTATGTCTGGTTTTTCTCCTTGTCATTATCTTCCACACCCCCACTGGTTTTACCTGTGTCTACCTTGATTTAGACTTCTGTGGTGAATCATTGTTTAGCCTACAATGCAGTCTATGTAACTGGCTGATATTGTTTCTGGGACTTATCCTTGTGCTGGTGCTTTATGTGTTAATTACCTTATGGTTATGTCCTGTTTTATATGTTTTATATGCGGTGCCAGCCAATAAAAACAAATAAAATGTTGAGACCTCTTTCCCTCCTAGGTCTCCAGTCTTTGTTGTGGTCAAATATATTTGTCCCTCACTTCATTGTATATTCCTTCAATCCCATTCTAGTTGTTTTAGCAATCTTCCCTTAGGATTTTTTGAGCATTTGTGATTATATATATTGATTTTTGATGAGTAGTGACATTGTAAAGCGCTTTGGGTGCCTTGAAAAGCGCTATATAAATCCAATCCATTATTATGTTTAGGTGATGGTCATTTTCCCACTGATAAATTCAAAGACTATGGTGAAAAAACAGCCAAAATGCGCAGGAGGAACTGAATGTACTGAACAGGCCAATCATAATAACTGTGGGGTGCATCAACGTGATGCTGTTACATTTCTGGGGCAGTGAATGGAGCTGGATAGTGTAGTGGTAAGACTACACACCTTTGGAGCGGGAGTTGCAAGTTTGATTCCCACCCGGTATCCAGTAAGGGTCCTGGCTAGACCCCCATGCTAAAACAAGCCCTGGAATGGCCTGGCTACGTCCGCAGCTTGGACACAAGCATTTCACTACATGTTGTACCCTGTATGACTGTGTATGTGACAAATAAATATTGTTTGAATGTCAGGTTTTGTTGTAGGGTTTCACAAGGCTTTGCAGTTTTGAGATTGTCAGCCTGAACCTACAGCAGCATAACTAATATAATGAAAGGTATTGTTATCCTTACAATAAAATGAACATTTTAAACCTGATCTTTAGTCCATAATTTCCCCCCAGGGCAAACTGGGAGCTGGCTCTAAAGGAAATGATCCGGATAGGTTAACGATCCACCTTACTGCACTTTTCAAAATGCTCGACATGTAGCAAGTGGGTAAACCTGCACAAATGATCTTTTGGGATAAAATAGTACCGTGAAGTCTTTAAGATATGATGGGGCCTGATTATTCAGCACTGTGTATGTTGATGAGAAGGACTATAAATTATGAGTTCAACAAGGAGCCACTGAAACCAGTATGAGAGGAATATTGTCACTGTTTTTGTTCGCTGTTAGTACATTTTACTCATGCCTGTCAGCTATTTGTGTAATGTTTGGGCTTATTGTTAACAGTGTGCCTAAATGAGATAGTGTTTTTGTGGATTGTGTGTTTTCAGTTTGCTTTCATATGTAATTCCTATGAAAACAATCATCTGTTTTATATCCAGCACAGCAAACAGCTCTTCTCCTGCCCCCAACAGCTATCAGAGTCATTACAGCCTGCAGGAGGTGGTACCAAAGCTTCCTCCACCCCACCAAGCCACCAACCCCTGCCTCTATCTCTCATTGATCAGGGTGGAAAGACATGTAATCCATGCTGATCACAGTAACCTCCACCATCTGGAGGGCTGACTCTGAGGCACACACTCTTGTTTTACTGTGTCTCTTATTGAACCATGCAGGCTGTGATGAGGGTGGGGGGCTGGATATTGATGGGTGAGGCTCAGGTCACCACAGATAGCCTCATAGCACTTCTGGTACCAAAGATGAGCCTGTGATGCCACTATTGACGTAGCAGCTGACTCAGAATTGCTCATATCATTCAACTGCCCTCTTTGATCTACGTCTACCATATCCTCACAATGAACCAGGGCTTAGCAAACCTATCAGTGGGGGCCTGGTCTTGGATTAGAAGTCAGATTATCAGGCTCTTACCATATGAAGCCTTAGCCGCTCTCGAAAATCGAGATTTTTTATTCTTTCCACAGTCTCAGTATGCTTTCACACTGTTTACTTTGTGTCGTCGGTGTGTGCACTTTTTCCAGCGGTATCTGTCTCTATCCATTTTCTCATTTACAGCTGAGGTGATTTTCATTTCTGCGTTGCAGGAGTGTGTGGGTGATGTGCGTTTGCACTCTGCTGGAGGCCCCTTATCCTCCATGTTAAACTGGTGGGCCACGAGTGGATGAAGAAAGCAAGGCCAGCTCTCTGCTCTTTGAGATTCCTTATTAACTCCACTTCCTCCAGTTCAAAATCCCTCTTAGCCCTGCAGCAGCAGCCGAGACATCAACTCTTAACTCGCGCAGCTGACGCACATATCGACTCGCTGATCCACTAAATCACTTCTGTTAACAGAATTGATTCACTGTCTTTCTCTCCATTTCTTACCTGTTTGGCAAGTTCCTGCATCTATAGTACTTCTGACATATCCTGACTTGAGCCGTACATATTAAAAGACTCATTCTACTAATGATTCAGTGTGTATGTTAAGTCAGTGAGAAGGCAAAAGCTGAGGGTACAGGGAGCTCCACTTGTACTATATTACTCATCAGCTTAGCTTTGTCTCCCACCAGTTCAATTTAAGCCATCCCAAACTCACGCTAGCCTGATAGACCCTATAATTGAACTATATATTTCTTGCTTTCAGTAAAAAGAAGAATGGGAATCTTTCAGTGCTCTGCTCCTGGGAGCATTTTTGCTGACAAAACAGGGTCTACTGGGGTTGGGCTAACAATTGCAAAGACACTGCTGTCACAGAGTGTGCACAACACAAGATAAAGAGAGCGGAGGAATGCATGCACTTGCTCTCTGAAAAGCCACATACAGTCCTTTTCAAGCCAAAGCAAGGAAAAAGATACCTGAAAGTACAGATACGACTTAATAACTCCAAAAGATTGTAGATAGCTGATGTCAACAGACGCTAACATCTAAATAAAGCTTATATATACCCCTTTTATTTTAAACAGTTTAACTACAGGTTGTTTCACTACACAAACTCCAGCTGTACTTTCTCACTCTTTCCTTTGATTGTGTCCACACAAACTGCTGTGTTCACATAGTCCCCCCTCTTCTCATTCACTCCACTACCTCATCACCATTTTGCAGTCTGTTTACTGTTATAAATATTCAAAAATGTTATCCCGTCAATATGGCAATTTCTTGTTGTGACATCAGATTCGGCATCAAAAAATCGCCAATGTAGAAGTTAGAAATTCTGATATCAAAACAAAACCGTTCTCTTTTTGACCAACGGTCATTTGCAATACTGAAAAAAGCTCAGAGGTTCCTGAGGGTCTTCATTCTCTCAGTGAAGTGAGCAGGGTGCTACAAGATCTGCAACCCAGGGATGCCTCAGTGACTGTCTTTGAAGAATCAAAACAGTGCACTGTTCTTCTTCAGACAAATTGAACCCCCAAGTCCGCAGGAAATCAATAGCTAGGAAACTGAGGTGAAAGCGAAAACAATGTAGATCTGCTGTTTTTCACGGCAAACTAGGAGAGGAAACATGAGTATATCTGAAGCTGTGAACCTGAGGACATCTGATCCCTTTCCGTGCACTTCTAAACAAGTATGTTGACAGTGAATGCACATAAACCCCAACCTCGACAAACATGGCTCACACAAATCAACATCACAGTAGCAGCAGCTTAGTTTTCATCTCTGGACAGCAGCAAACCTTTTCCCCCACCTACACTGAGGTGGCAAAAATATCCATGTCAGTCTCATTATGGAAATTTCTGCAGTCCTTTATTAAAGGCTATGTGGCTGTTACTGAGTGAGCACAGATCTATTCTAGGACAGATCCCTGACAAGTAATCAAAGGTGATTAACCACAGGTGTGGCAAACCCATTACACCTCAATCAGTTTATTCAGTATCTTAAGTAGCTTCTGAAATGCAAATTGACAATCGGCTGTACCAGGACTGTCCAGGTGCCAAAACTGGTTCATCAGAAGCTTCACTTTGGTCCACTCAATGGTTTTGTCTAAGTGGGAAAATTGCAGTGAAGTCATTTATTTGTTTATTTTAGAAATATATTAGTATATATAGTGTGCCAACAAGATGCCAGCGTTACTAAAGAGGAGTCATGCATATCAAGGAATGAAGAAAGCCTGTGTGCAAGTAATCTCTAAAGGTGAAAAGGTTAGGGTTCAGACTCTTCTAAAGTCTGCATTTGAGACTTTTTTTCTAGTCCTGGCTCTGCATGATGTCATTGAAATGAGATTTATTGGTCATCTGAGGCACACAGCTCTGTGAACTCAGAAACCCCACGCCAAGTACAAGTTCCAGTACAAGATAAATAAATACTATTTGAACCATTAATTACACAAAACTACTCCAGTGGAGCCCTAGAATAAAATGAAACAGAGTATAACAGGTTCACTTTAAATGAAGTACAAAGAATTGGAGGTGAAAAGCAGCAATAAAAATTCATATCGTTGTCGCTGAGTTAAGGGCACAGGCTTAATTATGCAATATTATTATATCCTCCCCAACTCAAGCTAGATTAAACCTATAGTGCTTTACAAAAAAGGGATCTAAAATATGTCTGAATCTGAAATATCTCTCAATTGAATCCAGGATAATTGACTATGAACTTGAACCTTCAAGCCTTTTCAGACTAAATGAAATATGCTAAAATACCTAAAATGACATCAACTTTTAGACAACCTTTTACTTTTACCTGAATGATTTTGCTCTGAAAGCAGGATAGAACTTGTTAAATGTTTACAACAGGGGGTCAGTCATTGCCTGAGATGGATCTCGACAGCCTTCCCACATCACAGCTTGTACCAAGGCACTCCTCCTTCATGGTAAACTTTACTGTGGCACATGAACACACAGCACGCATATTTAACCCCAAAAACCTACTCCAAAAACCTGCTTGTATGGGAAACTAACCCCTCACAAGGCAGCAAGAACATAGAGAACACCCTTGTTCCCATACTGGCTCAGGACAGAGAGGTTTCAGAGGGTTTAAAGTTGAAGGACGGGATTGGTAGGAAAAACATACACTGGAGCTCTATATTTCTGTAACTTCCTCCTCCACCTTCCTCTGGAACAACCCTCGCTCCTGCTTCGTCTTGTTCCTGCTGTCCACTTACAGTAGAGACAAGTATCCCTGGTATCCCTGTTTTGTTTTTTCTTTTTCTTTTGCTTGTTTCTCAAGTCTATTCCAGACTCCTAAGCCACTGTGCATGAGCCAAGTTCATCACACTTTGCAACAGTGAGCTCAAGTCTTTCTAACAGTGTGGAAATAAATCTTTAAACCAGGAAAAACAGTGAGTGAAAAGTGAGATGAAGCCTGTCTTTAAAAGAGAGGAGCAATGGGCCCTGAGGGCACTTCTCAGCTTGCATGTAAACCTGCTAGCCCTTGCTTTTCAACATGCCAAAAGAGGTGTTACATAAATGACAGAACATTCTCAATGGCTACTTTTTGTATGCTAAAAGCCTTCTCCCAGGTTGGTGTTTATGTTAATGATTTTTGTCAGGGTTTTGAAGTGCCTGAATGACGAGCAGCTAGCCTAGAAACGAAGGAGCAGCTCTGACCTTGGCCCACTTCAGGGATTTGCTCTGGTTTCTGACTAATAGAGTACGCACTATTCTTTCTCCCACAACATGCACTCAAAATAGCTCTGGCATGCTCCATTAAGCAACATTTTAATTGTTAACATGGCATACTCTGTCCTTGGCACACATTAACTACTTCATTTAAATGTCAATCCCCATTAAAGAAGGAGTGAGGAGATAATTGTTTTAACTGGGAACAAGTATCTATTAGCATCTCAGGGAGTTAAAGTGCAACCACACATGTTAACAGTGTTTTGGCCCTCTAACGGCTGTCAGAACTCCTCCTACTGTAGTAAAAGACAAGTCCAACAAATGTATCCATCAAGATATATTCAGTTGTCAATTAAGAAATGGCAAGATTTTGGCACAAAGCCTATGTAACTAAGTTTGAAAGACTTGCATATTCACCATGGATGTATAGCTTAAAGCTGAGTTATTTAAAAAAAAAAAAAAAGAAAGAAAGAAAGGAAAAAAGAGATTGTCCAGCTGAATGTGACATTTATCGTGTTGTACTTTGACTTTATTTAATGTTCAAGTTAAATGGTTTATAAATTCTTTGAGATGCACTGTATATCCAACAGGCAATACCGTTAAATTGCTCAATCAGTTGTCACCATCCCAGCATCAAAGAGTTGGTCACAAATTATTTTGCAGAATAACAAGCACCTTACATAAACAGCCAGAGATAAGCCAATATTACACATGCACTGTAGCACAGGGGCCTCATTTATAAAACAGATTTACAAAGAGTTTTGATCTCAGGTTTAGTTTGAGCAGGAAGCAGTGTACAAGTACTCATGAAACCTTCCTTTCACTTGGAATTTATAATGCAAGGGGCTTTCTTGCCAGTTATGTGGTGAAGTTTTATATACATCCAAGCAAATGGTGCATTCGCTGCAATGGTGATACACTACCCACCTGCATGTTTTACTCTGTTTGTTAACCCACGATTTTTGTCTACCGAACAGAACATGTTTTGCTTGAATTTACTCTCATCTATGATTTTTTGGCCGTGGTTATTCTTGACTAATCTTAAATGGACAAATAACAAATTTGCTACTTCCTCATTTGCAACATGGCAAACACAGCAAACAGCTAATAGAGCAGAGCTGGGCAGTGTGTGAATGAGTAAAGAAAAAACTAATTATAACAAATGTTAATGAAGTCTATTGAATTTGTTTATGTGCCTAAAAGAAGAATATTGGTCTATATATCAGAATTTGGGGCTGTAGTATTAAAAACCCTATATCTGTCAAGTTTATCTGTTCTGATAAACTTGAGCTTGTCTTGACATTGCTCAGCACAGTTGTATGTGAAGTCACTTGTCCTAGTCTGTCAGATTAGGCTTTTAATGGACTTTACCTTGCCAGCACCCTAGCACAAATTCTCTGTGATGTCTGAGCTCATGTGAAAATAGAGCAAATAACTGCCTGGAGAATTCATAGTGGTTGAGTGAATGTCATGCATCTTGCCTTTTGTATGCTTTACCCTGCTACCACCGTTTGCCTAAACCAAACAGTTTACTTCCAGTAATGAGATTGTGTGTTTGTCATCTGACCATGTTCTGTTGTGTGCTAAAAGTGAGACAAATGCAACTACCGCACCAGAATTTTTCAATATAGTTCATGTATAAATATGATAAGGAATAAGGAACTCTCTTTCAAGAGAAAAAACAAATCCAGTGGACATAGCCCTGACCTCTATGTTATCAATTCAGTTTCTTCTATCTCTTTTATGTAATCTCAGACTGAGCCTAAATCCTGTGAAAAATATTGTCAGGGTGTCCAGCATGCTTGTAACAACCAGTAAGTTGAAAATGTGTATGCAAGTATATTATTATTATTAAAGCATGTAATGTTAGTGCCTAAAACCTTTGCATGCAGTTCTATAAGATGTACTGGAAAATAAGTAGTTGAATAAAACATTTAAATCCTTCATATTATTTTTTTTTTTTACCTCTGTCCCATGCTAGCATAAAGTGTTTTTGTATACAGGATGTCAGATTTGTAAAGACAAGGAATTTGGGGCGTGTCCAAAGCTATTTGATCATCTGAGAAACACTTTGTTTGTAATGTACTGGCCGCTTTAGGAAGTAACGTATTGAGAACTGAAAAGAAACACGTCTCAAAATCCACTGGAGTAAATGTGGTTTCATTCATATCATTATTTAGTTTTTGTGCAGCTGGAAAGCTTGGCTATTGGAATGAAGGTGATCACATTCATTCTAATGTAGTGACAAAGCAGAAGCTTGTGGCGGATGTTTGTTTCCAAGTGTGTACAGTTCCTCCCTTCCTTCCCCTAACTGTCGCCCTAGGCATTACCCTGAGTAAAAACTTCCACGGTTGGCTACTCCCTCTTTCATCCCTCCTGGCATACCCTTCATC
>NW_005187419.1:2243285-2250051 GCF_000239375.1 Pundamilia nyererei
CCCCCCCGACTTCCCCCTCTCTCTTCAGCTTGTAGCCTGCTCAGCTGTGTGGGGACACAAACCTCATTCCCCCTGGAGAACAATAACGCTAGCATTAGGTTTTGCACAGAGTGGTGCCAGCCCAGGGGTCTGGCACGCAGTCGTCCACTGCTGCAAACAGAGGCACACATACACTGAATCCACTCCCAGCAGTGCAGTACCAGATGGATGGCAAACAGGGATGCTTCCAGGTCCAAATCACCTCCTGCAGCTGGATGATAGAGTCCCACAACAGGGAGTAGTGGCAGTCAGGGACTGGGACCTGTTTTTGTGTTTCCTTCATTCCCATTAGCTGGCATGTAGGTCTTTGAACAGACTAAATTACATTGTATTTCATGAGGCTTTTTTAATTGTTTTGTTTGTTGTGCATATTTTTCTGGAGATCTAGCTCTTTATTATGCACATCTGATAATGGGTAATGCATCGGTGGCTGGCTGCCTAATGACTTAGATAGGTAGAGGTGCTCATATTGGCAAGCGAGCATAGTGTTGTCATGGGGATGATGTGTGGGCCTCTCCTCCTGTACTGGAGTGAACCAGTGAGCAGTGCTTGACTGCCCACCACCAAAAGGCACACATACACCACACACATACATGCTTGCACACACACACATATAGGACCAACAACATTGCAGTACTAGCAGAGTGGATGAATCAGCGAGCTTTCGAGCATCTCAAAGAGGAGGTGGAGAGGAGGTTGTCTAGGTTGATCTTGTCACTGAGCGCAAGCAACAATGAATCAGTGTTACATCTGTTTTAATCAACACACTTGGGCTACAAATGACTCACACATGAAAATGCGCATCATTTGCATTGCTGGTTGTTTGCCATTTTAATGCTAATATGTCTTTCAGTGTGCACCAACCTACTTGAGCACCCTTCATCATCCAGCGTTTCTTTTTATAGCATCTCTTTTTCTCCATCTGTCTATCTCTTGCTTTCTCAACCCCTCCACCCACCTATCTATTACTCTTCAGCCCCCATTTCTGCTTGCTGCCAGGCTCCCATGTCTCCCATTAGGAAAGGAAATGAGGCGAGGTACTGATGCAAATATCTTGGACCCCTTGCTGCTCCCTGACTCATCACCCAGAGACAGAAACAAGGAGAGAGGGAGCGGCAAGGAGAGGAGGAAACGGGTAAAGGGTGGAAGGGCACAGCAATTAGACAGAAAACAGACATATGTACACAAAACATGCTGTTAAATGGTACACAGTGGAAAAAGTGTGAAAAGACTGTTCCTCTCTGTGAAGTTTATTATAATGCTGAAAGCTTTCTACAGCAAAGCTGAACAGTAAAGACACAAACGAGAAGATTCAGTGCATTACTTCTCTATCTCACTCTCAATCTTTCTTTTTTTGTGGAGTAGCTGTGCAATCATTCAGCCTGCAGTGCTATTTCAGCAGTTCTGAGGGGTCATTCTTTTTCTCTGCCTCCCTGCCTTTTCTATCACTACCTCACTCGATTGTTTTGTAGATTATATTGCAAAGTGCTCAGCAATGCAGGCTGCTATTCATTATTATCCATTGCTATGTGCTTTCGTGGCTAGCGAGGATCTGAAGAGAGTAGATTTGGGTTTATAGCAGCGCTACTGCAGTGCACTGTACGTGTAATTGTGCACACGTTTTTCTTTTACTGTGTAGTCTGTGTGTTAGAGGCAAGCAAGATGAAAGATTTTAATGAATTAGTCAAAAGATTGCAAAACATAAAAATGTATTAGGCATCTGGCAGCCTCCACATACTTAGTAAAGCGCTGTCAGGCAACCAGCTGTAGGTGAAACACCAGTCAGCACATTCACTGTGTGATTATCAGAAGCTGTTATTGCTATAATATTCAGTCCAAAAAAATTTGAATGTTCAGCTCAGGGATGTTACCTGTCGCTTTCCTTATCTGAAGGATTATGGAAATGAGGGGGAGCGTTGCCGTGTCACAGAAACATCCAAAATAGTGACAGTAGAGATAACTAAGTTTTTAGTTGCCCCAAATAAATACGTGTACTTTCACTACAATGAATTAAACATTTAAACTGGAAGCTGTCCCTGTTTTTAGTGTTTGATCTCAGGGCATTATCTGGATGCAGGCAGAAGATAAAGGATCTTATAAAAACCCTGAAATTAAAGCTGTTGGCAGGTAGCATGAGCATTTAGATAATCACACAGGTTATAAGCAAATCCATTCAAAATTATCTTGATTTTTTTTTCCAGCACTGAAATAAAAGTGAGGCACCTAAAGGTTTCATTCTGTGAACTACTGAATGAAATCAGTTCAGCTACATTTTCTCTCTAGCTAGCTCTCGAGATAGGATGCAACATCTCATCATTGGAAACAAAGTAAAGCCTAAAATTAAACAAGACAAAAAGGATGCTAGTAGCTCTGTTTTATTGTGTTTTAGTTGGGTTGAGGAATTGTGTATTAAATGTTACTGTACACTGACTGGTCTAATAGTTTTTATATTTTAGACCAAGGTCATAGACTTTAGGGTTGTGCCCAGATATTCAAATATTCATTCACTGGACTTATATACCACGTCAGCTGACTGTTGTCTTTAAGGACAGTTACACTTGCAGAGGTATGCAAACTGAAAACTATTTTTCTTTTGAGTTGCAAACAATTAAGGTGGGCTCTACGAACATCTTTTATTGTGTTTTAGTCTATCGCCCTCCTGGCCCTGCTACTGAGTTCTTAAAGGATTTTATGGACTTCTTATCTTCTATTATCAAGCTGGAGAAAGTTTTAATTCTTGGGGATTTTAACATTCATATTGATGATGCCTCATCTAACTCTGCAGCTGAACTTTTATATCTGAGTCTTTTAACTTTGTCCAACATGTCTCTGGTCCAACCCATTTAAAAGGCCATACCTTGGACCTTGTCTTGTCCTTGGGCCTCAACATTGTCAATTTGTTTGCTGAGGATGTACACTTGAGTGATCATAATTGTATCTTTGTTTAATTCAATTTTAGCTCGAAACAAACACCTGTGTAGTTAACTCATAGACGCATAATAACTGGGACTACTGCTGAGAGGTTCTCCATTATGTTTGACAGTTCTCTATTTTTTATCGGAAACGATGTAAATACTCTTATTTGGTCCTTTAACAGGGAATGCACACCCATCTTGGATCAAGTGGCACCTATTAAAACAAGTTCGGCCTTACAAAAGAAGACATGCCCCTGGATAAATGAGTCGATCTTAAACTTAAGGAGAATATGCCGCAAAACGGAACGACTATAGAAGAAAACCAAACTTGAAGTACACAGGCTCCATCTTCGAGATCTCATGCTCTCCTTAAATGATACGGTGAAAACTGTTAGATCAGAATATTTTTCCCGACTCATATCAAAAAATAAGAGAAATCCCAAGTTTCTTTTTGATAAAATCAGTGCTATTGTATCCCCAGATGTGGGACCTTTAGATGTACACTCTAAAGTAGATAGTAATAAACTACTCCTATTTTTTTTTGATAACATTAAAGAAGTCAATGCTAAAATCTCCCCAATGCTTTCTTGTTCTCCAAGTGAGGCACTCGCTTTGTACTCCTGGTCAACTTTTACAACTGTAACATATGATGAAAAAGCAGCCCTGGTGGACAAAATGAAGCTGTCCTCAAACCCCTCAGATATTATCCCCACTAAGCTTTTCATCAGTGCTTTTGACACCATTGGTCCTTGGGTTGTGAACCTTTTTAATGTTTCTCTTCAGACTGGGGTGTTCCCCAGCTTTGTTAAACATACCATTGTGGAACCAAGGCTCAAAAACCCAACCTGGACCCAACACTACTTCAGCATATAAGACCTATCTCCAAACTCCCATTTATGTCAAAACTCCTTGAGAAGGCAGTCGCTGTCCACCTTACAGCATACTTGGAGAAATATAACACCTATGACTGTTTTCAATCTGGGTTCCGTAAATTGCATTCCACTGAGACAGCACTACTGAAAGTCACTAATGATATTATGATGTCCGGAGATCACACAGTGCTAGTCTTGTTAGACCTCACCTCAGCCTTAGATACAGTCAATCATACCATCCTGATAAGCAGACTGAGAGACCTGGTTGGGATGTCTGGCTCTTTTCTAGACTGGTTTTCATCATATATATCTGAAAGGAGCTTTAGTGTGTCTGCAAACCACATCATGTTGGAACAGAATTGTTGTGTGGAGTTCCTCAGGGCTCTGTACTGGGACCTATTCTGTTTTTAACATACATTATTCCTTTAAGCCAGATAATACAGCAGTTTCCTGAAGTATCTTATCAGTTTTTTCCTGACGATATTCAGCTATATTATTCATTTAAGCCTGCTCACGCTCATAATCTCTCCGATCTGATTGACTGTTTAGCCAACATTAAACAATGGTTGAACAATAATTGCTTACAGCTAAACCTAGCTAAAACAGAAACTTTGATTATTGCACCAGACAGTGCAATACCTGATATTAAACGGCGACTGGGTGACTTAGGTTCCTCACAGAAACACAACCTGAAGAAACCTGGGTGTTATTTTTGATGAAGCTTTTTCTTTGGAGGGACATTTAAATCAGATAGTACGAACCTGCTTTTTTCACTTGAGGAACATTTCAAAACTTAGATCCATCGTGTCAACAAGTGAACTTGAGATGATAATACATACTTTTGTCTATACAAGACTTGACAACTGTAACAGCCTGTTTACTTGTCTAAACAAGAACGGGCTAGCTCGTCTACAGGTTGTTCAAAACTCTGCAGCGAGGCTAATGACCCACTCGAACAAGGGAGCTCATATGACCCCTGTGTTAAAGTTGCTGCACTGGCTACCAATCAGATTTAGGTTCCATTTTAAAATTCTAGTTTTAACTTTTAGAGCATTACAGGGACACCAATCCCCAAAATGCTATCGGTAATGATCCTACAGACCAGCCTCTGAATCCTCAGCTTCTGCCTGAGCACTTGACCCTCATCAGCTTATGAACCAATTCCCTGGCCCTCCATTACTTTGTAGCTGATGTTTAGTCACTGGTGGAGACACCAGGTTCTGGTTGCTTTGGCAAACCTCTAATGTATTTCCTACTCCTTCGTATCTTAAGCTAGTTTCTACAGGTATCTGCCAACTTCACTTATAGGCTTCTGGTTAGGCGAGCAGACATCCCAGCTAAAATGCACTGTTCTGTGCTCTGGTCACAATAGCAGATAAAGATAATGAAAACCTAAATTGCCACAAAATGAAAGCTATTGATTTCAGTTTGCAGTCTGCATGTGACTGAAGCTTTGTCAGACCATTGACCAGTTATTTGTCAATAGTGTTGGGACTACAAGCTGACTAGCTACATATTTATGTAGCTAGTCTACATATTTGTATGCAGATATACTTACAGTTATGAGCAAAACATACACACTTGCCTCTTACAGAAAATTCTGTTGATCTGTCATTAAAAGGGCAATGCACCTCTATGTAAATACATTTGTGCCAGCGTGGTGACTGGACCACTGTGCTTAAACATGCCTCCTGCATGACAGTTTGGGTTTAATTGTGTGAGGTGGCCAAACAATTGAGGAGAGCACAGTGCATTCCTGTATAATGATTATCTCTGTGGCTGCCTAATCTATTTGCCTGCTGGACTCTGGCTTTGCTGGATCTCCTGTGTCATTCATGCTGTTTGAAAAGCATTTTTATAAACAGCACGGCACATTTTTTGTCATCAAAGGGAAAATACTGGATGTATCATTTACAGTAGAGTTTTTCTCTGCAGTGCCTCATGGGAGCCCAACCTATGTGTATTTGTGTGTTTATAGCACATGTTATGTACACTATGCTATATGTCATGAGCAGTGTTGGAGTCTGTACTGCCATGCATTATAATGTAATTACTGAGTTTGGTACAATAACACACTACATTACTGTGTTAGTGAAAAACATAGTGTGATTACAATAACATGTAATTTTGGACCATACATCAGCAGAGTTGCTGTCTAGGAACACATTTTCTGTGATTTCTAGTTAAGCAGGAAGGATGGGAAGACAGAATTGTTACAGTAATAGGCTCCACACCTTCTGGACTCCCAGGGCCATGCCAATGCTCTGCTTGACTCATTAACTCCTCCTACTAAAATACTGAAATACTGGCTGCACTTAAGGAGTTAATAATAATTTACAAAGAAAATTAGTATTTGGTAGATTGCTCTAGAGAGATTTGTGGAGGATTGTTTCCTTAAACATGTGCCATATATGCAGTCAAGTTTCACATTCACTTTACAAACAGTATTTTATAGTTTCCAAACAAATTCTAGGAAAACGTGTATAGTGTCGTGAATATGATATACATTCCTTTCTTTCCTTCACCGAATATTCTCTGAGCTCCTCCCTGTGTTTTTGAGGACAGGCACTATGAACAAATTAAGACCTAGCTTATTAAACAACTGAGCCTTTAAATTACAACAGACTGGCCTTGCATGCATGGGTGACTGTAAGACTCTGTCCACCTCCAGCAAGAAAACAAACAACACAGGGAGGGGCTCCACTTTGCTCTCCCTTATGTTATGTCCGTTCTCAGAAAGTGGCCTGAACCAGTGCCAGTGTTTAAGTGTAAAGCTGATTCAATATGACTTTGTTGTGCTGAATAATTTGTGTTATCTTTTTGTCTTTTTCTCTATTAAGAAGAGGATAATGAAGCCAAATGGTAATGTTATTCCGAAAGCCTGCCTACGCGCAAGGAAAAGTTTACGCGTGACTTGATTAGGTTTGAATACTGACAAAC
>NW_005187419.1:2250071-2251774 GCF_000239375.1 Pundamilia nyererei
TTTGGTACAATAACACACTACATTACTGTGTTAGTGAAAAACATAGTGTGATTACAATAACATGTAATTTTGGACCATACATCAGCAGAGTTGCTGTCTAGAAACACATTTGCTGTGAATATTAGTTGAGTCTAATTGCTGTCTTGAGTGCTAACTAAAAAGCTAATTAGCCCTGTGATTTCTAGTTAAGCAGGAAGGATGGGAAGACAGAATTGTTACAGTAATAGGCTCCACACCTTCTGGACTCCCAGGGCCATGCCAATGCTCTGCTTGACTCATTAACTCCTCCTACTAAAATACTGAAATACTGGCTGCACTTAAGGAGTTAATAATAATTTACAAAGAAAATTAGTATTTGGTAGATTGCTCTAGAGAGATTTGTGGAGGATTGTTTCCTTAAACATGTGCCATATATGCAGTCAAGTTTCACATTCACTTTACAAACAGTATTTTATAGTTTCCAAACAAATTCTAGGAAAACGTGTATAGTGTCGTGAATATGATATACATTCCTTTCTTTCCTTCACCGAATATTCTCTGAGCTCCTCCCTGTGTTTTTGAGGACAGGCACTATGAACAAATTAAGACCTAGCTTATTAAACAACTGAGCCTTTAAATTACAACAGACTGGCCTTGCATGCATGGGTGACTGTAAGACTCTGTCCACCTCCAGCAAGAAAACAAACAACACAGGGAGGGGCTCCACTTTGCTCTCCCTTATGTTATGTCCGTTCTCAGAAAGTGGCCTGAACCAGTGCCAGTGTTTAAGTGTAAAGCTGATTCAATATGACTTTGTTGTGCTGAATAATTTGTGTTATCTTTTTGTCTTTTTCTCTATTAAGAAGAGGATAATGAAGCCAAATGGTAATGTTATTCCGAAAGCCTGCCTACGCGCAAGGAAAAGTTTACGCGTGACTTGATTAGGTTTGAATACTGACAAACATCGCCCTTGTTTTTGTCTTTTCCAAGTTGCTGATTGCTGTTGATGCTCTCAACATTTATTGTGTCTTGGCTTTTGTGTGCTGGAAGAAGATTGTGTTGCCTGATAGAAAATGTTTTATCTTGCAACAGCAGACTCAGAGGATGTTTTCATTGTTACAGGTTTCTACTTTGTTGGAAGTATTGAATTGGTTTAGTAATGCTGTGACTTCCAGCAGGATAGCGATATATCTCTTGGCCACAAGGTCACAAACCAGTGGATTGTACAGGATCTTCTAAAGTCTTGTCTCTCTCTAAGTTAATTGATTTGGATCTTTATGGTTCCAAAACCTTTTTTTAAACTGCAATATTTATGCTGACTGTTTGGATTTTTACAAAGCAGATCAATAAAAATCCGTAAGATTTGTGAATTTCATCCTAATCCTATTGGGCATATGATGTGCATGGGTTTTGCAGCAATTTGCAGCTCTTTTTATAGTGGAGTCTTAGTTAATTTGGTTGATTGTTTCTGTCTAACTGTAAAATGATCAGGGGGCTTGCGAAGAAAATTGGTGTAGAATTGTCAATAGGTTTTGGGTTTGCTTCCCATGGCCTGAAACCAGAATTGTGAGAATGTGTGGGCATCTCCCAGCTTTGTAATGATGTTCTCCAACACACCATTCATTATGCTCTCTGTAAAATATTTACTATGAACAAAATAAAGACATCAGACAAAAACTGTTTCACCCGAAAGACAAAACGCCAAAACACAGACTTAACAATGT
>NW_005187419.1:2252339-2253241 GCF_000239375.1 Pundamilia nyererei
ACCATTTGACCTTAGAACTGAAGAAGCTTCTCGGATGAGAGGTGAAACGTCTTCAAGTAACTTAAAGAAGTCCAGACGCTTTTCTTTGCAAGCTCCTTTGACTACGATGACCTGGATGACTGAGAACCTTCACAGACATATGAACAAAATAAAGGTTTCACTTAAATTAGGTTCCACATTGGATCATGCTTTTACAGGTGCTTAATTAGAGATGCACTGATCAACCAGCCAGGGATTGAAATCGTCTGATTATGTACCAGTCTGTTTCATGCCTGCAAAAAATGGAACGGTGGACAAATTCATAACCAATCTGAAACTCAAACAAATCTCTCTGTGTTTTGCTCATAAAATGTAGATGCACTCCAGTTTATGTGGTTCCAAATTGTTTCTTTTTACTTTTTTTGGTGTTTAGAGTGATTAATTTAGATCAAACCTCACTATTTTTTCTTTTACATAAGGACAAGAAATGTCAAAAATTCACATTTAATATCTTTTATTTTTCTGCCTTCTTGGAACAGGTCTTCAGCCTGTGGTGTGTGTGTGAGACGTAGCAAGCTTCTTTCATCACTTAAGGAGAAAAAAAACAAACAGGGAGAGTACACTGAATGTGCAAGCAGATTGTCCACAATGAGGCTGTGTATTTGACACATGTTTGACTCGGATCATTTCAGCAGTAGAGACCGTGTCAACGCACATTTAGAAATGCCTGTTTTGATTTTAGCCAGCCTTAATATGAACATGGTTTGTTCCCTTGCATTTGTAAGGTCAGATGTTATTTCAATAGCTATAACATGTTTCGTATTGGTTAGTCAGTTGGCTGTTCGCTCTTAGAGCACAAGCAAAATGCAGGCATACAGTATACAGTATGTCTGAACATTTTGTGACAATATATAGAAATGCAC
>NW_005187419.1:2253270-2261530 GCF_000239375.1 Pundamilia nyererei
AGTCAGTTGGCTGTTCGCTCTTAGAGCACAAGCAAAATGCAGGCATACAGTATACAGTATGTCTGAACATTTTGTGACAATATATAGAAATGCACAATAAAAAAATGTTATTGTTAAAAGCCTAATAACACAATAAAAGCCCTATAAAAGCCAGCAAAAGTCACAGGAATTAAATCACTATTTCATTACCAACAGCTTTTAACCTTATTTGAATTGCTTGTATAGTCTACTTTGTGCTGAATAGAAGCACCACTGAACAGCTTGGACTCAATAATGAATGTACTACTGAACAAAGGACAGTCTAAATCAGTGCTGAACAGCAGAAGCTGTATAAACTGATGTGTTCACTTGCTGTTCTACATACTGAAGTAGCTTCAGAGTATGCTAAATAGTGTTTTTGCTTAGGTGTGTACTCACATACAGTGCATACCTAAACAAAGTGTAGTGATTCCATGCATTTTGTTTTTATTTTACACATTGTTCCAACTTTATTCTAAATAAAGTTGGACAGTATCCAAGCATGTTAATCTAGACATTTGTATTTACTGAAATAAGTATATTAAAAAAGGCACACCGTGCCATTTTACTTACTATCCCATACATATCCAACACATTTATGTCAAGTGAAGTATGTAGCAGTGCCAATCCAGATGTGTACTGTAATATAACCAATTGCTTTTTGACCTTTTCTGTTGTGAAATGTTGTGAAAGTCTTGTGAGCTGGGGTCATGCAGCTCTAGCTGAAGCCCTAAGCCTTCACACTGAAGATGAAAAGAAAAATGAACCTGAATTAAATAGTTCTGGAGTAGTGTCAGTCTGGTAAACTGTGACCAGTTCCCCAGAAAGTCTTTCCCATGTATGAAAGATAATCACTGACTCGACTCTGTAAGTATATATTTAGAGGCCATTCATTTAATAAAACAGGCAAAGCAGTATCCTAAAATACATACAGGCTCATCCAGGAATGTCATTAGAATCACATCAAATTAAGCTACCACGTCATACTCTGTGAGCCTCCTAAGTATGAAAAAGATTGGAGTGACGCACTTCTTTTTAAATCCTTTGTTTGTTTGTGTGTGTGTGTGTGTGTGTGTGTGTGTGTGTGTGTGTGTGTGTAATCGTTTACGCCATAAAATGTTTTGCTGCAGGGCTGTTTGCATTGACAGCGAATAGGAGTGGATCATCCATGAAACATAGATATTATTTTTGGGATCCACGTGTGAATAAATGCTGAGTACTTTGTCTTCAATAGATGCATGATTGTTAGTCAATTATTAGTCCGCATGTTCTGTGCATTAAAAGCTATTATGTGATGAAGAGTCTGAAACACCATTTGTAAGCAAAAATTTATCACACGACCAAAATGATGCCATAAGCCAATCTACTTTCATTTATACCTGTATATGTGTCACTGTTTGTCTCTGATCAGCACTAATACAGCAGGTGCTGTCCCCACTGACTGACATGTTAATCAGGTGGGATTTGGCCTCTAGTCAGTATAAATGTGATGGAAAATGGTTTGAATTACATGCTAAGCCTTTACTGGCCTGTAATCCGCTGCCCTTCACTTGGAAGAGTCATCCATGGGGTAAAGTGTGTGTGCATGTTTTCTGCAAACGTGTGCCTTAGTGTGAGTCCCACATGCTCTCCAAAATCATAAACTCACAGACACTTCAAACACCATAAGAGTTTCAGTGATTTCATCTGCTTATTTGGACTCTCCCGAGTAGGCACATTAGTTAAGTCATTGCATTTGGAGGGATGGAGGCAGCATGAAAAGAGGGAAGAGAAGGAAGCAGTGATGATGAGACACACTCAAAGCATCCCTTGCTGTTTTCTGAGCGACATCTAATCAACGTGTCTGCCCCCCTTGAGCCACAGATGGCCTAGATGAACATGGTCTCGCCAACAAACCAATAGATCAGTATCTCAAGGGCAGCGTACCCCTACACCCATCACTGAGTAAATAGAGCACTGCCTACGGGGCAGTCATTTTTACGCTTTTTCATTTCATTCAGTTCTTATATCACCTCTTAACCCTCTCTAACGCTGTGTGTATAAAAATCCCTCTGACCCTTCCCCCCTCATTGCTTATTGCCTCTATGCCAGGTGGTTGAGGTTACATTATCTTCATGATTAACAGATGGTGTATAATCTGCACAAAGATAAAGAGGACTAAAATTTCCTTCAGTGGGTAAGGGAAAGGTGAAATCCTTTAAATATAGCCCAAATGGAGAAGTGGGTTTTTGCCTGGAACAAATGAGCAGTGCTGAGTGAATGATAATAAAAATCCATAACTGCCCCAAAAAGGGGTAGCTGACAGCAAAACATTGTTTGTACTTTGTTGGATGATTGTAAGATCTGAAGCACAGCTGCGTGAAGCAATCAGAAATCAAAAATCAGTTGATGATTATAGCAGATTTGGCAGTGTTTGGCAGCTTACGTTGGGGACCTGAAATAATTTGAAAAGTACAAAAGTACAGCTGCCAAAGATGCATCATCATGCAGGATACTGTGACAGATTCACCAGGGAATTGTTTCATAAGAGGTTAGATGCTAAAAACCATCATAAAAAAGCAAAGCAAGGTAGACAAAGGAAGAGAAGGAATATGCAGTGCAGCAGGAGAATATGTATAGATTGTTTAAGCTGCCAAAAAAGCTCTGTTACTTCAGGGAATGAACTTGGGACATTGGAGGATGTCTTCTGATGTTAAGTAAGAGGACAGTGGTAGTGAATCCTCTGGGTTCTGTAGATCACAGTGTGGGTCCTCCATGGATTGGGCTTGTTTCAGCGCATCCTGCTGATGTTTGATCTGATAGGAGTTTGAAGACAATCCCACACCATGGTCTTGATGCCATACTCTTTGTACCAGTCCTGATGTGTTTTTGTCATATGGCAGGGAACAATGTCCCGCCGGAAGAGGCCACTGCCATCAAAGTGTGCTCTTCCCATGTTAAAGTACACATGTACACATGTTAAAGTAACAGCCACATAAATGACTCAAGGTTTCGCAGCAGAATGCTGCATTTTATTGAGATAATCAGTGCCATAAATATTAGCTCTAAGCTATTTTTATGTTGTAACCGTTTAGATTACCCGGGGCTCACCCATCACTTCACTGGGTCCACATGATCATCATACTTGTTAACACATTCTAATCAGCCAATCACATGATAGCAACTCAGTATATTTAGTCAAATAGTAATAGACAAGATGACTTATTGGGAAAAACATACTGGGGAAAAATATGATTTAAGTGACCTTAGAGGATTGTTAGTACTGACTTCAATATTCCAGAATCCACTGCTCTACTGGGATTTTCTTGTACAACCATCTCTAAGGTTTAAAGAATGTTCTGAAAGAGAAAATATCCAGTGAGCAGCAGTTCTCCGAGATCAGAGATCAGAAGTGAATAAGAAGTTAAGAGTGATAAGAGGGCAACAGTGTCTTGAATGACAACTCATTACAACTGAGGTATGAGAGAGCAGCAGAAGCAGAAGACCACATCAGGAGCACGCTAGTCAGCTAAGAGCAGGAAAATTAGGCTATAGTTTGCATGGGATCCAAACTGCACAATAGAAGACTTCCTGCTCTGATAAATTTAGATTTGAATGGTAGGGCCAGATATGTATCAGTCATTCACGCTGCTAGCTGTGGTGTAAGGGTGTAGGGGATAGTCTGTTGAATGAAGTAAATTGATTCCTTATTACCAGTTTAGCATCATTTACATGCCACAGCTTACCTGAGTATTGTTGCTGGTCTCTATGATTATCAGACCTCACTCCCAATAAAACATTTTAGACTGTGGTGCAGTGGGAGTTTGTCGTAATGGATGTGCAGCTGAAAAATCTATAGCAGCATGTCTGATGCTGACATGTGAATGTGGATCAAAATATCTAAGAAATATTCCCAGCACCTTGTTGAATCTATGCCATGATGAATCAAGGCAGTTCTGATAGCCAAAGTACCAGCAACAAAGTGTCTGGTGACTGTATATAAACATGAATAAATGCCAGTAGAAATGCTGTCTGTTAAATTATTAATAATTTTAACCCCACAAATCAAATGCCATTCACCTTTGTTTCAGTGGAGTGTGGGCAGCTGTCTCTGTGACAGAAAATTCTGTGCATGCCTGTAGGTATAAAAATGAAAGGCATGCTGGCTTGTGAAGAATACACATCGTTTCAATAGGAATTTGTAAGTATACAGAAATGGAGCAGTGAGTTGGTGGATGAGAGAATTTGTTCACAGTTGTCTTTTCTTAGCTAAATAAACACTGAAGAGATTTATTTTCACAAACCAAGATACAGATCTCTGCATTTTCTTTCAAAGTAAGAAAAGTGTGTGTCTGCATGTATGTGTATTTGTATATGTGGAGACTTCAATTTGCTGGTCACCCTGAAGCAGGGCAGACACGAGCCCACAGAGACTCACGCACACACACACATACATACACCTCATGAATAGATGGTAAGGTCATTTAGAATAAGTATTGTCCATGCAAAAAGCAGAGTGACTGTCCTCTGTAGAGGAGAGGGGTACTTCTCTTCTATGCATCATTAGCTCTCGTCATTTCCTTGTGTGTATATGTGCTCACCATCTGCTGCACCCAATCAGAGCTGCTCATCAGTCGTGGACCACTTCAGGTTCACATCTCTGTACAATGGCATCTCATTTCTGTCTCTCTCTAACTCTGAGTCGAGAGCAGCGCTCGTTCCTACATTTTTCTCTCCCTCTTTATGTTGTTCTCTTTTCGTCTTCCTCATTTCCTTTTTCTTGCGGTGATAGAGAGACACAATCAAGCTCACTCCTGCTTTTTAACTGTCTGTCCATTTGGTGCTGGAAGAGTGATTTTCATCTCTCTCCTGTCATTCAGTAACCTCCACTGCCGTTATCATTTGTAGTCAAAAATAGGCCATAATGACTGCATATTGGCATTCTCTTACTTGGGAATAATGAATTCAGTGGATTCATGATTAATGTGGTGATAAAGGCAAAATTAGTTGAAGAATTAACACGTGCTCCCTGTCTACACACTGATTGCTTGTGAGACAGTTGAGCATGTGGAAATCTTTTCACTTCCATGTGGCTCTAGGGGTGGTGCCAAGAGTAGCTGTTTTGTTGCATTCACATCTGTCAGTATTATTTTTCTTAGCCATTTATCCTCAAAATCAATAGTTTTTCAGTAATTTGAGCAAGGACACAAATAGTTTGTGGTCTCTGTGACCTATAAACTGTAATTCTATCGGTCACCATGACTAAATCTTACGGCTAATAAGTGATAATGGAATAAAGCTTGTGAGCCACCTCAGGGATACACCAGTCATGCATAATATTGTGACTGCTGACAGGTGAAGTGAGTAACACTGATTATGTAATCATCATGCCACCTGTTAGTGGATGAGATAGATTAGGCAGCAAGTGAACATTTTATTCTCAGTGTTGATGTGTTAGATGCAGGACAAATGGGAAAGTATAAGGAAATGAGTGAGTTTCAAGGGCCAAATTGTCAAACTTGGACATAGCATCTCTAAAACTGCAGCTCTCGTGTTCCCAGTCTGTAGTGGTTAGTGTCTAACAAAAGTGGTCCAAGAACAGTGGTGAACCAGTGACAGGGTCATGTTTAGCCAAGCTCACTGATGCACACAGAGAGCGAAAGCTGCCCCGTGTGGTCCGATCCAGTAAAGTTAATGCTTATAGAAAGAAAGATCTCTGAATAAACAGTGCAGTTTGTTGTGTATGTGGCTACACAGACCATTAAGGGTACCCACGCTGAATCTTGTCAACAATGGGAACGTGAGCATCAGAAGTGGATCCCGGAGCTATGGAAGAAAGTGGACTAGTCTGAATAATCACATTTTCATTAGCAGCACTTGGCATTAGGTTGCACTATGGGGGGAAGGCAAGCGGGCAGAAGCAGTGTGATGCTTTGGACAATGTCCTGCTGGGAAATCTTGGTTCCAGCTACCACTTACCTAAGTATTGTTGCAGAAAAGCATAAATGGTTCAAAAATGGTTTGAGAAGCATGACAAGTTTGAAATGTTGACTTGGCTTCCAAATTCCCCAGATCTCAACCCAATCGAGCCTTTATGAGATGTTCTGGGAAAGAACATCTGATCCATAGAGGCCACAGCTTGCAACTTGGAGAAATTAAAGGATCTGTAGATAAGCTGTTGGCGCCAGATACCACACCACATCTTCAGTGGTCAAGTGGAGTCAATGCCTTGATGGGTCAGGGCTGTTTTAGCAGCAAAAGGGGGGAGTATAAGACAGGTGGATAAAATATGTGTTGGACGCATACGAACTCCAGTAATCCACACCAGAGGAGTGCATTACTGTGGGAGCACTTAAAAAAGTTTCTGAGGATGTCAGACTTTATTCTTGAATTCTATTGTAAGTGTCACATACTGTCAGAGTAAGTTAATTAAAAAGGAAAGAACTCTCATCCGCTTTTCCATTTCTGTTTGAGCATATGTCACTGGTGCTTGCTGTGTGGAATGACCAGGTCGATGACAAGCATACATATTCTCATAGTCATATAATCTTTTATAATGAATTTCCTTAATGAACTGGATCTTAAAGACCAGTTTAAAGTTTTAAGAAAAGTCTCCAAATCACTATCAAATCACTGTAAATGTCCCATCTCTGTCTCTGCATTGCTTATAAAGTTTATTCGTGATTAAAACTCGAAGCCTGTTGTTTACAGTAAAAAATTGTCAAGCCTCTTGGAATCTTTGAGAGAGTCAGAGACAGTAATTGGTTCTTAGACGCATTTTTCACTACATCTTTATGTTGTCACTGCGCCTACAACTGCTGCCCTAGATATGGAAATGGGCCGTGGCTAAAAAGAATCCACCCATGCCGCTGAATAGCCTTAGGTTGTTAGCTTGAATATCGTTGCTGATGAAGTCGATGTAGAAGCTCATTAAAAAGAAAGCTGTACAGCAGGTGGATAAATCATTGGATCCCTTTTAATCTGGACTAGCAGCGGGGTGGAGGATGCTGTCATATCCTACTGAATATCCTGTATAAACATCTGGAGGGCCAAAAGACTCATGCTAGACTTAATTATCTTAACTTTTTATTGGCTTTCAAAACTATCATCCCACACATACTCACTGATAAGATGCTGCCATATTTCACTCAACAGACATCTTGTGGGATGAAAGATAAGGACATTATGACTAATTAATCCCAAAATGCAGGGATGGGTAGCTTCGCACCTCCACAGGTTTTCAAGTATTGGTCTTTGCGCTTTTCTTTTCTTGTCTTACACCAGCTTTAGCACACCAGTGTGATATTAAATAAAGTGCAATCATATATCAATGTAATATATATGTGATATTGTGCCTAAGCTATGAAGCCAGGAGGGTTTAAGTTTTAGGGTTTGCTCTTATTCCAGAAAGAGACTGAGCTCAGTGGCAGCAAAGCAAGCTTGAAACCTCCGTTTCTCACTTTCTTATCTCTTTCTGTGGTGTTTTTGTCTCTGTTTGCCCATCAAGTCTGTTAAAATTAGATAAGGCAACTGGATTTCTTACCGGGCAAAACCAAAAAGTTGATCAAAACAAACTGGACGGCTGTAATAACAGACACCCAGCAGAAGGCCAGAAGTCAGTCTGAGTTTAGCTGCGGCTGCTGTTGATTTCAAAGTGGCAGTCTTCAGTGATTTGAGTAAGAGCGGTAAGCCGAGGCCAACTTTCAGAGTGGCTGTGCAGTATAGCGACATATCACATAGTACCTAAGGATAGTACTGTTGTAGCACCCTCTGACATTCTCACTTGTCACCACTATATCCATTGATCCATCACACTATTCTAAGAGTGTATCCTGTATAACAGCAACTTATCATTGTGTCACACTAAGTGTTAAACTGCTGGTTGCTGGCCAGGCTGGAGAGATTGCTCTGAAGGTGTATTACATTACAACTGATTATTATTCTCATGGGCTATACTGCCAAATGTGTAACTTAAAGTAGTCAGTGGGATTACTTGTATCACGTTGTTATTATTCTGATCATAGGGCTGTGTTCAGTTACAGTACATTAGCAGCTCACTGTATGATTTTCTTTTTTACAGAAGTAAATCTCAATACAAAGAAATAAAACTTTCTTTATACTAATTTTTATTCCTTTTGAGTGTTTTGTCTTTTTTTTGTCTGTGAGAGAAGGATTTATATATAGCCATCTAGAGTACTACTATCCTCTAGATATATAGTTGCAGTCAACACTGTCTTATAGAAGCCCGTTTCCGCCCAAAAAA
>NW_005187419.1:2261756-2265673 GCF_000239375.1 Pundamilia nyererei
TACTGATTAGCAACGCTAACTTGAAATTTCGAGTTGTTAACTCAAAATTTTGAGAAATGTAAGTCAAAATTTCTAGTTAATAAGTCGCAGTTTTCTATTTCTATTAACTTTTTTTTTTTAGTGGTGGAAGCGGGCTTCCATACTGTCTCGCAATTAGGCTAAAGCAGATTTTTTTTAACCTCTTCTCATCTTGTGGCCATTCTAAAGCCGTTTTCACATCATACAGTTAGATCAGTAAGTGTTGGAACAAAGATACACAGATACACTGTTTCTGTAATTTTGCCTCCATCACACCACAGTGAATTTTAATCAAACAGTCGGGGTGTGATTTAAGTGCAGAGTTTCAGGTTGAAGGTTTAAGTAGGTTTAACAAAAGTATTGCTTTAAGTCGTTAGGAATTCAAATCATTTTTATACATTGTCCCCCATTTTCAGAGACTTGCATGTTCTGTTCCTTCAATATGTCGTGATAAATTAAGTGGATAAAAGATCTAGAGTAATTCCACGTGCTGAACTAGCTTTTCACTGGAATTCTCAATTTGAGGTCAATATAGATGTTGATTTAAGTGAAGGAGGATATTATGGATATTATAGGCTGAAAACCTTAAATAAACCTGTTGCATGTCGCAACTCATTTCATAAAAACTTTAGGAGTGGCCACATGTATAGTTTGGTTTCTTCTTAAAAAGGAGAATTAGACTTCATCAGATAGCCGGCACAGTTCTGTAAAGTAGTTTTTGGACAGGTGAAACCAAGATTACCTTGTACCATAATTAATGGAAGAAAAAAGTATAGCAAAGGACAAAAATACCTCATGATCTGAAACATACCACATCATCTGTCAAACATGATGGAGTGTTATGGCATGGACATCTACGACTGCCAGTGGAACACTTGTGTGTATTGATGATGTGAAAATGTACATGGCTATACTCTCTGTTCAGATTCAGCCATATGCTGCAAAACTAATCAGATGGCAGTTGAATAATGACCCAAAACATGCTAAGAGTTTTTCAAGGCAAAGAAATAAGACATTCTTCAGTCACTCAGTCAGTCACATGATCACAACCCAACAGAGCATTTCAGTTACTGAAGGCAAAACTGCAGCCACAGGGACACACAAGCGACGACTGAAGGTGGCTGCAGTAAAGGCCTGGCAGAGCAATTCAAGGGAGGAAATGCAGCATTTAGTCATTCTAGGCTTCAGGCAGTCACTGACTGCAGAGTCAATTCCCGATTCTCTAAAAATTGCTTTATTTCTTAAATAGTTAATGCAATACTTTTGTTAATCCAATTGAATTAAAGCTGAAAGTTTGCACTTATATCACACCTTGATTGGTTGATTTAAAATCCACTGTCATGGTTTATGAAGCATATCATTTATCCTTCAGGAGAAAGTATTCTTCACTTTCATATAGGTGCTTTGAGTTGATTTGAATATGTAAGATTTAAGATTAGTGTTCAGTTAGTTACTGATAAGCTGGTACCCACCCACAGTGTCAAGCATCAAAGAAAACAAAGTCATTGTGGTATATTTTCCGATGTTATGGCCTATAGTTTAAGTTTGCATTTATTAAAATAGAAGCGTCCTATTAAGATATAAGTTAAAAAAAATGTTTGTTTCTATTTCAAGTAAATAGCAGATGCAATTCTGGTTATCTAGTAAATTTACTGAGAAGACATCTGTCATTTGACACGCTATCTGTGGTTTTTGTCTGAGCTTTAGTTTATTTCTGATTAAAATAACTGTCACTTACTTTAACTCTTTAACTTAAAGTCTTCAATTACCTGTCACCAAAAGCCTAATATCACCACTTTCCTAATCTGTAAACAATCTCATAAATAGTAGCCTCTGCGTGTGCCTTCTTATTCTTGCCAATCAAATCCTCCTGAGTTTTTCTAAGCAACTTGATCCTCCTGCTTTTAAAAGGCTGTCAGTATGTTGATTTCTCTATAGAGGTTTAGCATGTGATTGATGAGCAGCAGTTGTCTTAGTCACTGACACTAAGACAGTGATGGAGAGGGCCCTTGATCCTCACCATTATCCCAAAATACATTAGGAAACAGATATATAGCCAGCAGTGAAATGTCTGTGCAGCCATAAAGAGCATGCAAATTCTGTTTACGAACGAGGGCTGAATAATTGATATGGTGATAAGACTATTTTCCTAGTGGACTCATTCCAGCAGTTAAGGCTGTTGTGGAGGTAACAGCAGCATGTTTTGTTATTAATAGTCCCGTAATTATGAGTGGCAACCTGACTGATTCACTTCACTTCCTGTGAGAGCATTTGACGAGGCGCGCACATCATCAAACATCATACACAATTGTGCAGTTGCGCTTTCTCACGCGCACATTTCGTCATTTTATTTTAGGCAGCCTCCCTCTTGCTCGGCGTTGAAAGTGTCAGCTACATAATTACCCTAGTTTAACAGTGTTAATAGGTTCCTGGGGGTCTTTTACATGCTGATAGAAAAGGGGAAGATGTGCCAGCAAGTGCAAGGAGGGAGGGGGGAAGGATGTGTGTGCTATTGCATGTAGGTGTGTGTTATGTAGAAATACAGGTGGTACTTTTAGCACTACATTGTTTCATTACAGTCATACATGCCAGAAAGTTTTTCCTCATGAGCCTTTTCCTCCCTTAACCTTCACACTTAAGACAGGAAACTGGCTACATGCCCAAAGGCGCAACCAGGCCCCAAAAGCAGTCGCGTGTGCTGTGCTAAGTGAAAGGCACAAGACGTGATGCTTGGCTTTTCGCAGACAGCTTTGGTCATAGAGCAGCGAGGAATTTTAAGGAGCAACTTAATTGGCTCATGGAGTTCGAAGGTTGCAGTCGTTTGTCTTTTTTGTCAGCAGGGCAGTTTAATTTTCTTTTGCTTTTTCCAAACGGGCTAAAACACAGTGTCAAGTACAAACTGTGTAAGTGTTTGCACAGAAGTGTGTGCATGCAATTGCAATGCATCAGCCACGGCATAACCACAGTAGCTACCCATGATCTTGGCTCTAAAAGACTGTATGTGATCCAGGTACCACGCAGAGGTTACTAATAGCTGATTTACAGATTTACGATGGTGAATGTGTCTATTCATCTGTTTGGCTGTTCATCATCTCTGCCTGTGCTTATGGACTTGTTTGGAAAGACTCCAAGCATAGATTACAGTACCGTATGTGTGTAGTCTTTCTGTAGGTGCCTGAAGGTTAACAAAGCCAATACACTTCCCTATAAAAGTTTTGGCATGGATAATACTTGCATTACAGGAGCGCGCGCAGCGTCATGCACCCTCCACCCGCACTCCTGCAGCGCTTCATCTCTGCTTTGGCTTTTGGAGTGCAGGGGCAGCAGAGTACGGCCTCTGTCTGATTGCTCACAGCAAGGATGCCACATTGTGAACACAGGCTCTACCACTTGCTCACATGCAATAGACGCATATTGAATAGAATTTCTGGCTTATTTATGCAGTATATGCACAGGGCAGCATATGAACACAGGAAACTGTGCAAATGTTAGCATATGTGGATGGATTTGTTCTTTTTTTTTGTCATTGCAGTTCTCAGATAAAATGGACAATGGGTCTTGATGCATTCTCAATCATCCACATAAGTAAATCTCCAAAAGTTTATTCTGTTCATCTGGATGTAGCGTTTTGTGGGAGAAACGTTTCGTCACTCATAATAATAATGGATTGCATTTATATAGCGCTTTTCGGGGCCCTCAAAGCGCTTTACAATACCACTATTCATTCACTCTCACATTCACACACTGGTGAAGGCAGCTACAGTTGTAGCCACAGCTGCCCTGGGGCAGACTGACAGAGGTGAGGCTGCTATATCGTGCCATCGGCCCCTCTGGCCTCTGGCTATCACCAGTAGGCGGTAGGTGAAGTGTCTTGCCCAAGGACACAACGACCGAGACTG
>NW_005187419.1:2266156-2310934 GCF_000239375.1 Pundamilia nyererei
GGATGTAAATATGGTATCAAAGCCATTCGTGATATTTTTTGACAGAGAGATGTGTTTCATTGGAGCTCTATAGCTGTGTTAATGTGTTTAAACATTCCTTTGAACCTAGAAGTATTCAGTATGTTTAATCAATTGCTCACCTCTTACTTATTATTCTCTGCCCTGGCTATATACTGCTGAAAGGAAAGTCAAGAAACTCAAGAAACTAATGTATAAAATGATTGAGCTGTATTTATTTTCATTAAATGTTAACCACTGCAAAGCTAACTTGTTAAATTATTAAGTCTCAAGGTAAAGCCAAAGATGTGAATGAGTGAGGCCTATTTTAAGAGGTCAGTCTTATGTTTTCAGATTTATTATTAAAATAAAGTCAAAAAGGAAACCACAATTCTAGGTTTATTTGCAGCATTGACCCTTATAGGATGAGTATGTGGAGAGAAGTGTGAATTCTAAAAGAAGGCCCCAGCCACGCAGGCCTAGAGATCATTGACTGGGTGTTAAGGAAAAATGTGTATTCCCTGATCAGTTGCCAAGAGGCTGTTGACTGTTGCTAGGTGAAATTTGTCAAAAAGAGATATACAGTGCTCTGCCAACAATTTCCTGCTTGCTTTGGTTGCTACCAGGTTACCACTGAAGAAGTTGACTTCAGAGACAATTTGACTTTAAAATAAAACTTGTGGCTTACTGCTGGTACTGACACATTTCAAAAGACAGAACTTTTTTTTTTCAAGGCTAATGTTCTGTTTCTCGCGTTTCACTATCGCTGAGCCAGTACTTGGCAAATGCTTTCACACAAGTGTTGGCAGACTCTGATAGTTTGGCACTTGCCCAGCACCAAACAGTACGCAGATAGTGGTGGTTAGCGGGTGAACACAGCGAGGCTGCTAGATGTGACCTTGCATTTAAGAGGTGTCTACTATAAAGAAATATTTGCTCCAACAAATCTATAATAATATAACCTGGTTATTGGTTTGTCTGTTTTGCTTGTTTGTTTGCAGGAGTACTCCAAAAATTATGGATGACAGTGAATGAAAATGAAAAAGTTTAGACTTGGACCAAACTACAGGCAGATTATGCTCATTGTCGTTGCACTTTGGTGTTGTTTTCACATCATCCAGCTCCCATCCATCTCTGTAACCTGGTACACTGCCAAGCTAGAGGCATGTGTATGAGAGGTTTGGTTTCTACATACATGGGGCATAAAAATCTGTACGGAGGGATATTATTGAACCAGAAGAAAACTTTGTAGAAAACTGTAAACCAACCACAATTGCTTTGTTTCCCATTCTGACTTCTTTTATTCCTTGTATTCCAGGACATCTATTGTTTAGGAGTAGCGAATCAACTTTAAATATATCATTTACAGGACTATGTATATGTCATAGTTCATTTTTTATCACACATTCATCGATGTATATTAAATGTAAATAACAAATATTAAAAGATGTAATCCTGGTCTTGTGAAAAAATAATTGACTTAATAATTTTAGCCTTAGCAAAGGTGAGTTTTCCAAAGTTTTCCATGCGTTTTTCAGAATTTGTGACAATTCTGGCTACTAAAAGTTAAAGTTAGTGTTCTACGGGCATCAAACCATCTGCTACCAGACTCCTTGCCCTTCTGTACTGTATGTATCGCCTCTAATAATCTCTGTCTTTGTGTGTCCCCTTGAGTAACATGGCAACATAAATAACAAGTGCTCTTAGTTCTAGGTATGTAATCCTGGGAGTGCCACAGTGACGGATGGATGCAGGAGTAGCTCATTGGCAAGGACAACTTGCACGCCAGCATCAACACCATAGCTGATCCCTGGATAATACAGTTGGATAGTCTTGAATACCACCACACACACACACACACACACACACACACACACACACACACACACACACACACACACACACACACACACACACACACAGATAGACATGTGCAGCTGAATCAGTCTCACTTACCACATGCTGAAACAGCATGTCAAACTGAAGTAGTGGCCTTTATCTCCCTTTATCAGGACCCCTTTGCATTTCTTCTATCTTCAGAAACCCCTTCCTGTTGCACTGATGTGTCTGTATGTGTCCATTCAGACATATGTGGATAAGTGGAAATGTTTAGTTTTATGTGGTCCACCTCATTTGAAATAACAGAACTTCTGTTATCGGAACAAATACCTGTTTCCTTTAAAACTTTTAAAAGCATAAAATAGTCAAAAGCATCACTAAATTAGATTTGTTTACATCAGAGAAGGCAGTTTTGTCAGTGTTTCTCCCTACATGTGAGGAAACCTAACTCAGCTCTCTTGCTTCTAATGAATGTCCTCCTACAGAACTAATGTCATTAACAACAGGTAGGGATGAGGCTAATGCAATCAAATCCTCTCAGTGATTACAACTACCATCAGCCAGCCCCGCATCACACCAATGAGAAGAAGCGGCTCATTAGGAATGCTTGTAAACAATACACCACGGGCTTCAAAGAAGCCTCCTCCCTAAAAGCTATCAGCAAAAAGAGGCAGTAATAAAAAAATAGAGAGGAATATGAGACGGCTTTAATCCAGCAGTTTAAAATCTAGTTCGTCTTGTTGTTTGCTTATTTTGTTTATTACTTTCTAATTTTGAAAGCATTTCTACAGTGGAAAAGTGGCTGCGGAGGGATGAGACTCAGGTTACAACTGCGTCTGTACACTGCTCGCTGGGGAAACAGGTTGGCAGGTTTGATGCATGATGTTTGTATATGCTGTAGGTGTGGCCACTAAAGGTAACATATAGAGATTCTCATGACAATTGATAATGAAGAAAAATGAAATTTATAGAAAACATTGTGTCAAAATCACCTGTTTTTTCAGTTACATATTATATGGTTTGGATTATTAACCTTAATCTGTTATGAGTAAATTAAAGTAAATGTCTTAATTTTTAATAATTAATAACACACCTTCATGATTAACAGTCGCAAGGCTACATTCATATGAGAAATATTTGGATTTAAACATCCCTTTTGTTTTATCATAAGTTTGATTCATGAGCTTAAATCAAAGCATCACTTAGTTTTTAAACAGACACCACGCCTGTATTTAGCTGGATTGATTATCTTTTTCCCTATTGATATATACAAACATAAATTAGATAGGAACGTCTTGTTCAGGTAAAGGAAAAGAAGTTTACATTTGAACAACTCTCAGGCGTTTGTGGTTACATAACATCAAAATAATCAAAACGTGTTCAACCAGCGTAATTCAAATAATATTTCAGGGTTCAGCACCTTTTTTACACCTTTATAAAAATGTGTTTAAACTTGATGACAGATGAAAGCTTGTGTGGAGCTGCAGCAAAAGATGAACATGATCCCTTTAATACGTTGCCAACAGGAGCCTGTAACAGCCTTCCTCTTTCTCTGCCAGCTAAGTCTGAATCTGTTCAGGTCATTCTTGTCTAAAAACTGTGTGGTCAAAATACCATGGATTCCTTAATTATACATAACACTGTGAGAGAACGTCTGCTCCACATAGTTTCTTTCGCTCTTAAAGAGAAACAGATCAGAGGCCATCCCTAGCCACAACTGCCTTTTGATTCACTTTTTTTTTTTTAAAGAGCTTACAATCATCTACCCACTTTAAAAATATATTAGTGGAATAACAAGTTTACACAGATGGAGGACTGTGTGTTTGCGTATTTGTTTTTGTGGGTGCAGGAATGTGCAGGCATAAAAAGGAAGTTAAAAAGGCTGTACTTAATTTCAGCTGCATGCAGTAGAGTGATGAACTGCACCTGTGCCCAACTTGCACCCTTCTTCCTTCTCTCCTATGTCCTAAAGGCAGTCTTTTTCCTCCCATCCATCAGTCATGCTATCTGGGCTAGAAATGCTTCCCTGCTTCCCTCTCTATGTGAAAAACTCTCTTTAAACTATCTGGGGAATTGCATGTTTTTCTTTGAAAATGTGAGAATTTGGCATTTAAGTATCGGAACATATTAGCTGATAATTGCATTAGTGTCTTGAGAAAGTCATCCAGGGCACATCATCCTTACTTGCAGGATTAAAGTTTCTTATCTGAAAGCAAAAATCCATACACTCTCTCTGCAAAATCTGTGGCCTGTCAGATCTGAATAAATCCATTTCCCCAGACATCTGTCAGAGCACACAGCATTATCTGAATCTTGCTGGTTGTGAATTGCTGGTAAAGCAGATGGTTGTACATTTTTGTAATTATTAGTTAGAATGAGTGAAAAAAGGACAGTCAAAATTTTCCTTTTTATAGGGTGGACTGCTTTTTCTGGCATAATTTGCAGTGAAAGTGAGTGAAGGGGAAGCCAGCACCAGTCAGTACTAATAAATCTGAGTGATTCTCTCAGTCATGCATGTTCAAGCCAGCGGTGGCAAATGTCCTTGATGTTATTTTTAAATCTGGTCATCAGAATACCTCTGCAGATACGCCAAACACCACAGGCATGGCTCACAAACCGCCAGCGTTTTGTGTCACACCTCAGCCAACAGATGCCCTGTGGGATGAAGATGACTAGCCATTAAGAAATTAATTAGATTTATTCCTGGCTGGAAATGACTTCAGCAGTGCCTCTCCCAAATATTGCTGTTGCTTTCACAACGGCTCATAACTGTCAGGGGATTGTGTTGTTTAGCTCTTACAGATTGTGTTAAGATGTTTGCTGAAGCACACAGACACAAACTGACAAGAGGTTGGTGGCACGAGCCAAAGCAGATTGTAAAACAATCACCTCTTAGATAGGAGGTGAACAAAGTCACATCTTAAATCTGGACTCCAGGAGAGTTAAGTTTGTGTCTCCCCATCTGCATTTCTGTGGATTTGTGCATCTGGTTGATTGAGCAGTGTGTGTGTAAGTGTGTGCATGTGTTGTAACTGTGGCTGAGTCTGGGTTTGTCCATGTCTAAGTATATCTAGTGTTGTATGGAAACTTTCCCAGTGTCTGTGTTTACTCCTGCTGGGCAGTTCCCCAGCTGAGTTTGTGGTCAAATGTGAATAAGGCGAATATGAGCCTGTTTTCCTGCATCGGCTAACTTTGGAACACTTGAGGTAGACGGATGTTTGAACAGTAGTGTAAAAACTGGACTGGTCTGTTTTTTTTGCGGTCGAGAAATAAATGGGCCACACTAGATGGAGTCAGCGTATTCAGTGCGGTGGTTGTGTGCATTTTGAAAACTGTAAAAGCTGGTGTTTGGCATCAGTTTCACCTGCTATGCTTGACCGAGTGCATGACAGTAACTCTGGAAGGGAACTGTGTCATTGAATAATAAGAGTTGAAAAGCACAGAACTTGTTCTTGCGAGGTAATAAATACAAGGCAAAACTCAGTGAAAAAGAAGCGAGTGAACAATCGTACAATGTAAAATCTTTATTTGTCAGGGTTGTAACAGATGAGTATCTGATGCTTTATAGCTGCACAAATCAAAAATACCAAGTTGCATCCTTTATTGAACTTTAACAGTTTTCAAAACAGCAGTGTGCATACAGCTACAAACTGGTGAGCAGATGTTTCTTCTCATCCTTTGATCGACGTGGAACTAAATAACTCCTACATGCTCATCTTTACGGCTCCATTCATTCCACCTTTTCTACGTTCCTCTCTCGAGCACCGTTTTGAAGTACTAACATTTCTGAGTGAAATCTCAATGAAAGGATTAAATTCCACTTGAGCTCTGTTAGGAAAAGCTGTAGATTACCCTCTCCATTGTATAGTTTTCTTTTTTTGTTTAATAGTGCACACAATTCATGTTTATTTCCACTGTGACTTAATGCATCTGGCTTATTCGGCGCGCATAATTTAACGAAAGGGGGGTAACAATCCATATAGGATGTCACGCTCATATAGTCTTTTTAACATGTTGCTATAAAATCCCCCCAAAGCACGAAAAGAGAAAACTGACTTTTTCTTACATCCTAAAACAATGCGAAAGTCATCCATCACTGTACATCCAAAAACATAAATTTTAATTTTGCTCATGTTCCTGTAAGCTTGAACACAGTCTGATTCAACAAACAAGGATGAGAATGTGTATTTCACATAACTTGAAACCATCCGGCACATATTAATAGCTGCTTCCTGGGGGATGTGTCTTTGAGATGCAGAAAGAGAAAAGTTAAGACAAAGATTGACTGACTGTTTGAAAGATAAAACCGTGTAAAGTAAAACAGAATAAGAGATAAAAAGAAAAAAAGGAAACTCCAGTTTTTGTTGGTTGCTATAAAGTTTGCATATTACTGTTTGAAACTTCTGTTTATGCTACAAAAAAGAGGTGCTTCTGTGGTTACCAAAGAGTACATGGAAATGTTGTGAAGTAGATGAGGTAACACAACGAAAAGGAAATCCTAATTTGGCAAGATGTGTATTAGGATATTTGCTTAAGTCTCATAAAACAAGACTGAAATAACTAGTGTTATGCAGATCCTTATTTTTAATGAAACAACCAGCTCCTTAGACCAGACACAGACTTGTGTCATTTGTAACACATGAATGCAAATTTGAAACTTTGGGTTTTCTCACTTTGCTTATCTCTCTCCCACCAGCCGCTTACAGGAAATTGTTTTGTTTTTTTCATACTGTTGACAAGCGCTTGAGCACAGAGGCTCACCGGATTGTTGCGGTAGGTTGTTTACACTGCAATAGAAATGGTCTGCTTTGAAAAACTTTTAAAAGCAAGCAAATGTACAAGCGGTTTAATTTACAAGACGGTTCAAATGACAAGAAGTAAACATGATAATTGGTCTTTATGAAGTTCTGCTCGGTGGAGATACATCACAAGAAAGCTTGTAAACTGTTACCACATCCCATATCTTTCACAAAGGCTATGACAGACATGATATGTCTTAGCTTGTCATTTTGGATAACTTATAATATAAATATCTTTAATGCTGTTAACCTCATGTAACCACATGTAAACCTTGTAGGTTTTAATAAGAAATCAGATTTTGTCCTGTCCAAGTTCTCTTTTGAGGTGTAACTGATCCCCCACTGATGGGATCAGCGTGATGCTGTATAAATAATTATACATATAATATAATAAATTTCCCCTGTTTTTTTTTCTTTTTTGCAAACAAACACACATTCATTGCCAAACAAACAAACACACACACAGACAAACAGAGTGAACAAATGCCCTCCCTGTGCGCTCCCAAAGAACTGCTGCAAACAGAGATTAGAGAAAACACATCAATTCATGTGCCAGTGCTCTTTATTTACTCTCCGGCTTGGGTTTGGGGTGATAGAGACTGCAAACACTCTGTCCTAGCTTTCGACTACTGAACTAGCCATACAACAGTTGAGGTTTCTTTCTCAGTAAGCACTGCACTGATTCCTGTATAATTACACTCATTAGAGGACCGCAGCCTGGACTTTACATAATCAACATTGATGTGCTGGGCACAAAGACATGGACCTCAGGCCCGTTCTGTAGTTGCAGTAATGACAATACAGTCATCATGACAGTAATGATACTTTGATGATGCCAATTATACAAGAGACTTTGTTCTGTCTTTACCAATCTCTCCTCACTCTTTCCATGTGTTTCTTTCTGCCTCCCTGGCACCACTGACCTCTATAATAAATGCTCTGTGCTTTAGTTGATTGTCAGGAGGATTTTGATCCTTCCCCATCTGAAATGCATCAGACAGGGAAATAGATTATCCCCTTCTGCAGTCATTTTGCTTACAGTCCTTGCTGTCAGGATTGCTTTATGCAAGAAATCTGGGCTATTGATATTTTGTATCCAATTATTTAGACAGGAGTCTTTTTCTTCTACTTCATTTCCTTTTATTTTTTTAATCTCCTCTTACCCAGTGAATGCACGACATCTCCGCATATGTGTGTGTGTGTGTTGTAGCTGCTTTAATGCTTGTTAGCTTGATTAGATTATTTTCTTTTTTTTTCAGTTGTGTTTGTTGCGTTGCTAAGATGAGTCCATGTGGTTTTGACAGCAGATTCAATATATATTTTATAAATTTTAAATGCTTGTGTTTAGTTTGCAATTTCTGCATGTTTGATGAATTGCTGCCCTTTACTAAAAAAAAAACTGAGGTCAGCATATGTTTGTGTTTGTGTGTGCAACTGTACACATGCATGGTTTGTGTATAGCCATGCCTGTACACATGCATGTCTGTCTCATGGCAGTTTGAACTGGATGTGGAACATGTAACTTGCATGCAAATCTCTGCTTCCAATTGGCTTCACTTGTTGTCAGTATTCCCCTCTCATCAGGGTGATTTAAGAGCTGCTAACTGCCATGCAGTGTTTGCGCCGGTCCATCTGGAAGCCAGTTTCTGCCTGAACCAGAATGCCCCCATGCCAACTGTGGCCACAGAGGATGGGTGGGGGAGCTGTCTGAGGTGGGCCAGTGGTTAGGGCTGGTTTAAGCTGGGGAAAGTGCAACAGTATTTCAGGATCAGCGAGCAGCGGACGTAAAATCGTAAATAGAGTTTTTATTGCTGAGCTGCTATGCTGGGTGAGCCTCAGTCTTTCAGCAAGATCGTAGCAGTGATTGATGTTTCCAATGTGCCGAGGGAGGAGGTTGTGCAGCGTGGGGGTGCATCAGACAGCGGAAACGGCGGACATGGCAAGGCTGGCAGAGCCTCCTGCCCTCCCTCATTTCCCCAGGGTTACCCCCTGACAATCTCCTGTCCTGTGTCAGCCTACAGATCTCTGTGTGGACACGGCATGGACTCTTGTCTCACACAGCTTCTACCTTGAGCTGGAAGTGTCTTTAAAGTCACTGCAGGATATTCAGTACAAACAGACTCACATACTCACTGTTGAAAAAGCTGGAGAAACCTTTTGGTCCTGGTGCTGCTGTTCATGAAAGTAGCTGGTTCTGTCCATTGTCCTGTATCATAACATTGACAGAGAAGTAAGGGACACCGGTGAGTGTTGTTAGAAGTGAATTCCTTGAACAACCCTGTATGTACTTAAAAGCACGAGACAATCTGCAGCCCTGTTTTTCCAAATATAGATGCGCTGAAAAGCTTAAGAGCATGCAGCCTAGAGATTCCGGGTTTCTTCTTCTATTTTAGTAACACAACAAAGCTGACTGAATTAGCTGTGAAAATCTGTGTAAGATCAAATTTACACAGTTAAATGAAAATCTCACTTTTATAACATACACAGAGAATTTCAAATATTTCTAAATAAAAAAAACTGTCTTACGTACATCAGTCTTACGTGTGTCAAATCCCTATATAAAGGTTTTCTTCATAGCTGTATAACCAGATGACTCATGTTCAAAATGTAGATAGTGTAGCAGGTAGAAATACGTTCCTTCTGTGAGCTTGGCCATCATGCTACATACATTTCCACTGAGGATCTAAAGTTAACTTTATTCACATCAAAATAAAAATAATTTTTAACATACAGATCTGTGCTACACTGGTCTCTATGGTAACAGTCATGCCTGCATGATCTGAAAGCATGGTCTGCATAAGGTCACAATCTACCTTTGCAGAATTGTCCGGCTGAAAAAAATAAATGTATATATGAATGTTAGGATTCTTTAATGGTCTGTAAGGAAATATCTTTTGCAAGGGTGCAATATGCTCTCTATGTGTTCTGCATGTCTTCACTAAGGTTCTTGTTTTTACAACCTTGCTAATTTAGGGTGGCTAGTTGAGTTGTCTGGCAGGAGTGAGAAGGTTGCGTGGTTAAGGACTACAGAGATTTTTTTTCATTCAGTGCCAGAGAAGCAGCATTGCTCAAAGCTTTTGAGAAAACATCTGATGGAGCCTCTTGAGTGCTCCCAGATTGGCAATGTGAATAGCAGCTTTCATGGAGGCTGCTTGCTCTAATGTGTTTTTGAGTACTGTGTGTGTGTGTGTGTGTTTGCTCACATTTGTGTGTCCTTGTGTGAGCATTTTCTCTTAATGCTTGTATGTACGTATGTGTCATAGGTTCAGCTTTACTCTCTGCGTATGTGTGTTTGGTGCATGTGCTTGAGCAGTTTGGTTGTTTACATAAATAACTTGAGGCGGAGGCAAAAAAAGCCAGCAGCAGAAATGCACAGCTGGGTGTGTTTCAGGGACATTTTACAGTGGTGATGGCTCAATCCTTCACAGAGCTACAGTAGAGCTACCTTTTCATTTATTTATGTGGAGTGGATGCATATGAAACAAATAGCTCTTATTTTCAACTGCTTTCTTTGGAGAATCTTAATTGTCTCTTTCAATATTTTTGGCCTGCTTATCTTCAGCAGACACATTTACAGAAGTCTCTTTATCCATTTGTACATAGTTCTGGTAAATAAAGTGTTTAATATCCCATATACTTCTATATTTCCTAAAGCTGCTGATGTTGAAGAAATACTGTAGGTTGTATAGTTTATAGTTTTTTCCCCCTATATGCACCTGTTTGTTCCATGCACAGTTACTTGAAGATCCTGCATAGAGGCGGCATGGTTTCCACTGCAGCATTTTGGCTTGCAGGGGGGGACAGATAGCACTCTGCCATGGAGTCATCCTAAGTGAAATAGCTTGACATAGGAGCCTTACTGTTCCTCTGAGAGTCACACTGCAGCACTCTGTCTCCCCCAAGTGGTACTTCATTGCACCCCGGACCTCCACTATATGAGCAACAGCTGACAGTGTGATCATGCTTGCACTTGCGCCCAGCATTTCTTTTCACACTTTCCTAAACTCTTCATAAATGTCCAAATAAACATCCAGATGAACAGAATCATCTTTTTGGACTCTTCATAAATGTTTTTTGTTTTTATACATGTGTCACTGTTCAGAGGGTGCTGACAGTCAATGAGTTGCACGTGGTATTAGATTCCACACACTCCTCGACACTTTAGGAATCAAGGGTATTTTTGCAGTTGTCCTCTGCAGCTATCAGGTTTTAAGAGGGTTTTCCTTGCTGGATGGGCCAGGCCAGACCAGACTGTGATAAATTATTCCATAATGTTTTACACATCTTCTCTAGCCTTCCTCAGAAAGAAAAGGAGGATCCAATGTTTCCTTGGGTTTTGTGTGTATGTAATTGCTAGCCTCTAAGGGTACTTTCTTCCAGTTTGTATTAAACATCTTCTCCATCTTGCTCTTTTCTTCTACCACAGGTATGAAACGTCCGTTCAGCCCGTCGTTGCTGTGTTTAACTGAGGAGGACAAAAGGACGGGCAGCACTGAGCTGGTAGTGCAAATGGACAGCGAGCTTTCCTGCAGCATAGGGGATGAGGGCGTACGACCAGATGAGCAATCACCAGGGGGCGCCTTGCATTCTACGCTCTGCAGACCAAAAAGGGAGAGGAAGCAACGAAGCTACACATTGTGTGATGTGTGCAACATACAGCTGAATTCAGCTGCACAGGCCCAGATTCACTACAATGGAAAACCCACCAAAAGAGACTCAAGCAAGTCAGCAATGGCAAGATACCAAACAACGCAGGTAGGTCTTAAGCGCTGCTTGACTGACCATTTGTTTAAAGTTGCAAAATAAGATATACATGCAGAAAAGTGGATAAAGTCTTTAACTGGATTTTTATAACAGTGTCCAGCACAAGGGTCATGCAGCTTAACAGAATCCCACACACTGTTCACAGCACACTGTCACAAGTTCCTCGTGCCATTCCTCTATATTTGTGTTGAATAGAAGTTAAACAAATTGGATTCTATTTGGTGAAATGTGTTCAGACACAGCCTTGGGCTGAAGACACAAACACACGCACGGACACAGTAGCATACAAGTAGAGCAGAGCTGAGTGAAGTTAGAAAACAAGAAGCTAATTAAGTGCTGCTTGTGTTTGATGGTTGTGTTCCTGGAAGTGAGGCGGCTGGAGTGAAGTTGGACATTTTTTCATTCTAGTCACAGTCTTGTTTAGAGCTCTGCTGCAGGGAAATCAGTCTCTCAGTTAAATTTGACGTGTTCACACTTTCATTCGCTTCTTTGCTCTGTCTCCAGCCTCGGCAAAAGACGTACATGCGACCAAAACATGTATGCAGACTCATTTATCTCAATAAAAAGAAAATACACAGGGCATTGTGCAAAAGTCTGTCACCTTCGTTTCTTTAGAATTTGCCAGGAAAATAGGAAATAGGTTTATTTATTTATTAAAAACGTGGAAATAAGAATGGAAATGCAGTATTAATGTGGAAAAAAGGAGTTGGTACAATGCTTAGAGACTTGAACATCAATATTTGGTATGAGTACATTTATTCTTCAATACAAGCCGAACTCTCTTAGGAAAGGTTTCTTTTAATTTCTTTAAGTAATCTCCAGGAATAGTTCTCCAGGATCCATAGGATGAAATTAGATTCATATTTACTTTTGACAAGAGCCCCATCATCATTCGCTGAAACGAAGCCCCACATTATGACAGAGCCTCTACTGTGCAGATGGCTGTAGATGCTCTTGTGTAATTTGGCATACCTCAGTCTTTTCTCCCAGTGTCCTTTCCTTAAGAATGACTTCTTGACAGACACACTTACACTGAGGCTGTTTCTGATCAGACTTCAGCAAACAGTAGATGAATCAACTAAAGGGCCAAGTGCATCCCTCCGATCCTCTGTCAGCTGATCTTTAGTTAACTATTTTTAAGGAAAGGACTTTCAGATGCTGTTTTATCAGCTATAGATAGTTTTTTTTAAAAGTACTGAAAAATCCGCCAATGTCAAAAGAAAAACTTTATAAGACCACTTGGAAGAAAAATGTAAAGAACAGAGGGGTGACTCAAAACTTTTTCTTAGTACTATGAGTTTAACAAAGTTTTGAAACCCAGTTCAAACACAGACTGGCACATCCTTTAGGTGGTTTACATGTAGCAACATGTTAATCATATGAGACAGAAGTCACATTTGTATTCGTGTTGCAAACAGGGAGAACGTTGTGATTATACTTGAGCAAAGCTGGTTTCTGTGCTGGAAGTCTGTCACTGTCCTCAAACAGGTGCAATAGATGATGTGTTTAGATGTGTTTGCATTTGAGCAGGTGTGATTTTGTCACACAAATCAGCATTTGCAAAATTAAGATATGATTACGGTTAGATTTTTCTGAGGAGGAAGAGTAACCTTATCCGAAGAGAGCTCTTTAACAGGTTAAATGTCAAACCCTGAAATGACTCAAGGGGTGTTAAACAGTTTAATCTCCAAGACAGCTGAGGGGCTGTATGCAAATTGCAGATATTCTCAGATGAGACACTGCTCCACCAATAGACCAAAGTGTCATAGCGTCTATTTTTAAACATCTCCCTTCATTACAGCTAAATCATTCTTAAAAATGTTCTGCAAAAGAAAGAAAGAAAGAAAACGGGATGCCATTAAGCATTTTTTTCCTGCTTAAGCACCCCTTAGCTGATGTTTGAAAGAGCTATCTGTAAAACCCATTAGTGCTCAGCGATGGGAATAACGGCGTTACTAACGGCGTTACTTTTTTCAGTAACGAGTAATCTAACTAATTACTATTTCTATCGTTACAACGCAGTTGCCGTTACTAACAAGAAAATGCGGTGCGGTCGCGTTACTATTTTTCAACAAACAGACGGTTGAAGCTGTCTTCACCTTACCGCACATAAGTAATCTGGGCGCTACAGCTTTAAGCAGCTGCGCGCGCTCCCGTGGACACTTTCTGGCAGATGATCACTTTTTGGCACAACACCTGGAGCTAAGAGGGCAAAACAATCACATGAGTGCTGCTGTTTAACTGAGGAAGAATAGGTAAGCCAATCACATGACCACTTACAGACAAAGCAACAAGGTGATATATACCAGTGAAAATTGTGTTGATAGGCCACGTAAAACCAGAGTCATGATAAACAATATATACATGTGTTTTTTCCTGAATAGTTTTGTCACGTTTACTATCTAAAGACAGCGCTAGCAAGCGCTCTCTGCTTATGACTAAAAAATTTAAAAAACAAAACAAAAAAACAGCCATTTCGTGTTGGTGGAAAAATGCACCATGTCGACCAAACAAAAAATGATATGGCGACATGACCTTTGGTTGTTTAAGAAGAGGGGGAAGTTTTAGAAGTGATGGCGAGAGAGAGAGAGAGAGAGAGAAAGAAAGACAGCAGAAAAAGAGAGAGAGCGAGTTTTGAGATATGAGAGATTTGTGACGTTTAGCATGTTTGGAGTGTGTAGTTAATGTGTTTTCTTGTGTAGTTAGTGTGCAGTGTTGTGGATAGTTTTGTGTTGTGTGTCAGAACAATGAGGCGACTGCTGTCTCCAGGTAGAAACAGGAGTGATACACCTGCTGCTGTCAGACCTGCAGGTATCAGGCTGTGATGTTCTCCTTTATAGTGGACAGAAATTATTATTTTAGAGTGACACAAATAATTTGTGTGGCATCTTATTGAATGCAGAACACCTGATTGTTCTGTAAATAGTTTGAAATGGTAATTTAAAAAATCAAGGTAAAAGGTAAATGGATGCAAATAACTTTGTTGTTTGCAAAACTTGTGCATAGGATTTTAAAATTAACAATTTATATTTGCACTTAAAGTTATGAAATATGATTCAAAAAACATGTTTGTAGTTGTTACAGTAAAAAATATAACTTTTTCTAATCGGATTTTATGTTTTTGCCTGATTTTAGATCAATTGTGTTAATACAGTATGTCAAAATGAAAACATAACTGTAAATTCAGACACGTGAGGCAAAGTAAATAGTTTTTAAAGGTGAAATGTGGAGGGAAAATCAAAAGTAGTTAAAAATGGCCAATTATACCCTGGAGCCCAGAGGGTTAAACTTTTGTTTTTTAAAGTAACGCAATAGTTACTTTTCAAGTAATTAATTACTTTTAGAATCTTGTAACTCAGTTACTAACTCAGTTATTTTTTTGAAGAAGTAACTAGTAACTATAATTAATTACTTTTTCAAAGTAACTTGCCCAACACTGTCAGTGCTACACTGGAACCCTTGCAAAATAAAATGTGCGTAAGTTGAAATAATAAGTAAAAGTAATCAACATTAAATCATAGCAATCATAGCAAAAAAATCCAATATGACAGTGGGTTTCCCCAAATTAATCAGCCTTTATCTTTTAGAAAACAATCTGTATATTTCAGTATTTAATGATAAAGTAGCTTCTTAAAATAACATTTAACGTAATTGTTTTCTTTTTTAAGGCAGTAGAGATGGACAGGAAATGAGTGCAGGGGAATAATATGCAGCAAAGGTCCAGCCGGCTGAGAGCTGAACCAAGCACTCAGCTGCTAAGGGCCCATGTGCCACCCTAAACTGTCTGATCAAAAAAGCGTACATAATTTTGGTATTACTTTTCTACAGAGAGGAAGAAACTTTAATTTGGGAATAGTCTGACATTATTTGAGGCTATTTTATTACCTCTGATTATTACTGCACTTTGTTTTTTAATCGGTTTAAGAAATTGGAAAGTACACAGTTAATATGCAAGGTGACTTGAATAATTACACATTTTCTCTTTTTTTTGTAACTAATGTGAAAAGTAAAATCTTTCAAACCCAGAAAATATTTCACTGTTCTTTTTTTTTTTTGTTAATAATCACACTCTATCTTAAAGCCTTATGCTGGCTAACCAGTAGCCCTGAGTCTTCAGAGCTTCATGTAGAAGTCCTTGTAAAAGATAAATGACTCATACGCTTCCAGAGATATTGAACTGCAGTTCAAGTAACCACACCATAATTCAGCGATCACATAATATCCTTCAGGGATTTTTCCAAACATGTTTTAAAATTGTATCCAGTTTAATGTAAAATAGTTCTTCATAAATACTGCGTATGAATCAGATTTGGTTTAACCGAGTCAGTTCCACGTTGCTGCAAATACGTCTGGAGACTGAAGCTAATTTGTAGTCATGTGTTGTTTTTGAAGCTCTAAAATATATTTACACAAAGCAGCACTTAATTGCCCTAAATGGCTAAAAAGCTTGCAGGAAATATAAAAAAAAAGTTGGTTTAGGTGCAAAATCATACTTTAATTTTTGTTCATAAAAGTTTGCCATCTCAGAACTAATTGTTTTAAATAGCAAGCCATAAAAAGCCATATTACAAACTGGTTTTTGTCCTCTGGGCTTTAGAAAAGTGTGATCTTCTGTCTTATTATCAGCACACATTTTCCAAGGCAGAATCAGTGATTGTATGGAGGGGTGTCGGGGGGCAACATATGGTGCTATCCAGACTACGTCTTTTCCGCATGCATAAGAACAGCACGGCTCTGTCTAGGCTCTAAACCAGCATACCTGGAGCCTGGACTCACATATCAAAATAATTTAACAAATTTTGAAATAATCAACCAAGAGTCAGAGAACAGATGTACAAATGTGAGGAATAAAATAAACGAAAACTTTTTTGACAGGTACTTTACAGATAAATGTGTGTCTTTAGTTTGGATCTATTTTTATTAAAAGGGGATACATCCTCCCTTACATGAACAACAGACTGCAAGTCACATGTCAGCTGTCAGCTTAGGTCTTTGCTGTGCGCTGAAGTGCAACTTTTATCATAAGACATGCTGTAATGCAAAGTGTTTGATCATTTGGTCTTTGATGCCACCAGCTTTTTAAGGTTAGAGACAGCTGTCCAGCAAGCATCGAGCACACCTGATAAATTCTACAGTAGTATGCACCCAACACTTTATCGTACACACAAGAAGCTACATGTTGTTTACTTTAAATTCCCAGTTTTGGTACACTGGTGCATGTGATTCATACACACACACACACACATATATAGTTTGTGACTCTGTGGCTGTGTGTTTATGTGTTGTTTTAGGTGTTGTGTGTATTAGTCAAACGGCACGCTGAATTGTTGTGGTGTGCAGATTCTCTCTGACATGCAGTCACAATCACGCAGCCTTATCTCTGCTCACCTTCTGCTGACTCCCCGAGGCAGCCAGCTCTGCTGCGTCCTCAGCTCCAGCACAGCTATGCTGCGTTTCTGTGTGTCTGTGTATGTATGTGCACATCCTCCTCATCTAGTTCAGATATTTTTAGATTTCTTAAATGTTACACAGTCTGTAACTCAGAGTGTGGAAATATAAAAAAGAGGCTTTGACGCTCCTGATTCTGTCAGTCTGCGTATGTACAGTATCTGTGTTTGGTGTAGATGTTTATAGGTTTATTGCAAAGATAAAGAATATAATATTTAAATAAGAGTGTATGTAAGTGTGTGTGTCTTTGTCTGTGTTACTTGCAGCGAATCTTCTCCATGTCGGCATGTATTTCCCTCCCTCCATGCTTCACTGAGCTGACATGAGTCCAAGCTCTCTTTTTTCTCCTTCCTGTCTCCCCTCCTACCTCTTTTTTCTACCTCTCCCTTTCTCTGGCATGGATGCTGGACATGTGGGGCAGCTAGTCATACTGAAAGATGAATGTGCCAGTGATTAAGAGAGTCCTCTCTGTTATCATGGGCAATAATATGTAGAGAAGCTTGCTGACAGGGCTGAATGAAGAGAAATAGTCCAGATGTTTGGGTGACAATGGGAGTTCAGGTGCAAATTTATGCGCTTTAGTGTTCATTTTTATGGAAATGTTCCATAATGATATTAAAAATTCATAGCGAATACTCATGTGTTTGTTTTGAGATTGAAGAATTACTTTACTGAAGATGAAATAAAGTAAACAGCTCAACAAGAAGTGAACTTTTTAAACTCAATATTTTTTAGATGTCATGGCTCTTTTATGACTCCTAATGCTGGCTATATTTCATTCTGTCTATAGAGAAAAACGGCTACAATGCTTGCAATATTTCAATGCCACAGAGAGTTTTTTAGTCAAAAGTACTCTTGGTGGATACATATTTTACACATATTGATGCATGTATGGAAAATATTACTACTACTACAACTAAGGCTGCATTTCTAAGTCAAGCAAGGTGAAGCTTGTTTCATCATTTCAAGAAAATTTAGCCAGATTGTCACGTAAGCCAAATCTTTTTTAAAAGTAAAAGTACAAGACAAAAGTCCAGCTAACAAATGTAACACATATTCTTTACATCAAATCACGTTAAATATTTAAGGTGCAGATGTGTAGGAGGTTTACCTCTGCTTGATCCATATCATATGCTTGCTATGAACCTGTATTGAGTGCATATATGTGTAGAAAGAAGCTTGTTGACAATAACCTGTTAAAAATATAATTATGACCTCTAACTTTTCCTACATCCCTTCCTTTACAAGTCTATACTATAACTGTATTTTTTGTTTGCTTATGAATTTGCTATTGCAACAATTCCCTGTTATACGCCTCAACACTTTGACAATAAAGGCTCAGACAGCATATCATGTTGCAGAAATTAAAGTTGCAACAAAACATAATCTGGTCAACACAACATTAGTAGTCCAAACTAGCTTTACGCTTCTATTTAAATTGAATAGCAATAGTTCTGTGAAGTCAATAAAAACAAATGAAGTTGAATGTTTTGTAAAGGCCAAACAAAAGCTATTGCAAATCTTCATAATTCTCCCACAATCTGAAGTTACTGCAGAACCAGTTATAAGTCCATCGGGTCTTTGACTGCTGAGATGACTGGCATGAAAACAATATAGAATTATGACTTTTATCTTTTCAGGGTTTGGTTAATAGTATTTTAATATGGGGTTTAACGTTCAATGCAGTAGTCTAATAATTAAATATCGGTGAAATGTCTGGCTTGATTAGTGACTACCATCAATCCAGATGTCAGGTTTGCAGCTTTAATTACTGCTTAAACTGGAATAGTGTTTATGTTTGCTGCTGACAACCATGACTGTGTATGATCTATTTTATTACAGGCCTCAGTGATGCATGTAAATGTGTTTTTTTAACTTCAATGTTTTGTTGCATGTGTGTATGTTAGCATGCATAACCATGTGTGCATGCATGTATAAAGCAAATTTCTACTTTGTTTCTCCTCTACTGCTAAGTAGGGAGGCCTCAGATCAACCAGTCCTTAGAGGGAGAAAGGTCCTTAATCCTTTATGCTGTAATTAGTATTGGTATTAATTTCGGCCAAGGACATGCATCAATGTAAGGAGTCAGTCAATTAAAACGTACCCCGCCCCCAAACTTAAATGCCTCACGCGCATGCACACACACATACTTCCTTGTACTCCCTCGTTTACTTGCAGACCCCCCTCTTTTTCCAGAGCGAATGATGAAATCCTGTTAGAAGGGTCCAGAGGGGGGGATCAGGACTGTGGACAGCACCCTGTCCTGATGTGACCTAGCAAAGCCTGTGGATCCGAAAATCATTCTGACAACACGATGTTCGGCTGTGTGTGGTTGTTTGTGTTTTCTGTTAATCTTCCTTAGCATTGTGAGGCAGCATGAATGTATCCTACGGATACATCCTCCATGAGACAGAAACCACGCATGATAGAATTAGCATTTGTGTGTGCGTGTGCCTGTGTGTGTGTATGTGAGGGTTTTTTTTCTAGTTGTCCTTATCTTATTTGCTTTGATATGTGAACATTTTTGCAGTGTGTGTGTGCGTGTTAGTTTATGTTTGTGTTAGTGTGAGCCTCCTTTTCATGGTTAGACTCTTCATCGCGGTCTCTGTCTGACTCTATCTCTCTGGCTCTGTTTTTAAAAAGCGTGAGGAATTGGATTAAAGGCAAGGATTTTCTGCATGAATGCATTTGCACATCTGCATTTTATTTTTGCGCTGCCTTGCAATTTCGCAATTTTTTCCCCCCTCAACAGACTAAAATTACTTCACTCTCTTTATACATGCCTTTGGACATACATGTACAGACGTTGTTGGTGTGTGGTGTTTATGTAGTGACCGCAGTGTCTACTCTGATCCTTGTACATGGTTGATGTTGCTGCTGGGTTGTTTCTGTGTCTAATTCCAGGAAGCACTTGCTTCAGCTAATGTCATTTCACAGTTCAAGCAAACATTAAAACCTCTCCACAGAGTATTGTCTGTAACAAAACAAAAAATTATTTGAATAAACAAGAATATGTAAAGTACAAATCACTGATAAGCTACAAGGATATATTTATATAGAAAGGGACTTATTTTATAAGCATATCCACAGTTTATCTAAAACACTGTCTTCCATGCCCTTTTTTTTCCTGGTGTGGGTGTTTAAATCTCCTGAAATGTGATGTGGCCGTCGAGTCCTGCACTTTGCCATTTTTTTCCACTCCACCCCCCCCCATCCCCTGTCCTTCTTTCCCCCTGTTCTCCACTTTGCCCCAGGGTCCAGACCTCTGTGTGACGGCAGTTCAGATTCTGGGAAAAGGTCGACAGGCATACCAGGCTGACACACAGGACCCACTGGAGCAAAAAAAAACGTGAGGTGTGGCTCTTACCGGGCCACAGAGAAAGGGTCACGTTTCTCAAATCATCCAATGTCTGTGTTTACTCAGGTTCTGACAGGTTGACTGGCTGTGTCTGCAGAGAAGGCCAAGCGATTCTCGCTATCAGCCCCTATCTGCCCTCTCTGCTACACAGACCCGTACAGCCACAGCTGCCGCAGACATATCTGCTAGATGAGTCGTACCGTTTGCCAGTTTGCTAAATGTCAGAAAATATCAGGCGGTTTTCAACAGTATTTTGTCATTTTGGTCACCTAGCATGACTCTTTTTTGTTTTTCTTATTTATCATTGCCCTCGTTTTGTCTGGCCGTGTGCTTGTTTTTTATTCTCCATTTTCAAACAGAGTTAAACCGCTGGTCTTTTCAGTGTAATATATGTAAGCATATTACAGAGAAATGCTTTTTCCTTCTCCCTGAACATACAGTGAGGAACATCAGACATGTTGTAGATTTTAAGTAAAATCAGGAAATGTACTATACAACCCAGTGAGCTGTCTTTTTTGGACAATTTTGCCCTCTTCCCCCACTGGCTCTTTGCTAAAAGACTCATGAAAGGCTTTCTTTCTGAGCAGAAAGGAGTCCCTTTAACCCCCCCTCATCTCACCTCCACCTTAGCCATCATCTGTTCCCCATCATTACAGGCCTTTGGAAAGGCAAAATTACAGCAGAGTGACATATTACCAGCTGTATCTAAGGGCAGGAATGGAGGTTAGAGAGGGAAAAGGTAGTCTGGAGTAAAGGGGAAATAGAGATGAGCAGGAGTAATAAGGAAGATGGGGGTTCTAAAAAGGGAAGAATCACATCAGCAAGACTGAGACAGAGAAAAGCTTAGGAAAGAGGCTGACTTGAACAGAGAGAGTGGGTGGTATGTGTGAGAGGCAGACGTAGACAAACACTGTCATTTACAGAGCGAGGCAGAGCTGTCTGCTAATGGACACATGATATATGGCCCCAGAAAGTTTGCAGTTCCTCAGAGTTCCCAAAGTTCACATATACCTCCAATTCTTCACAACCAAGCCTTCAGACACCAGAAGCGTCTTTGCAGAAGGTCATTGCATTTTTGTCCAGAGCATTTTATAGTATAATTTTGGGGGAATTTGAGCTAATCTCATGAGAGGCCTCGTGTCACATCGAATGAGAGGAAGCAACCGCAAAGTAGTCTGACAATGTTGGAGCGTTTGCTAGTGCATGGAGCAGTGGAACTCTAGAGACCCTTAGTGTGTCATACATAAAACTGAAGTAGACAAGCTTTTGTAAACAGATGTAAACTAGGCGGAATGAGAGGAAAGCGAGGGTGAGGGGAGGGCATGTAGCACACACGCGGTCATAAACGCATATCTTTTTGCCTGTTTCATATCGCATCTGCATACAGTAACATCTTAGCATTGTTATTTTACGAAAATTAATAACTGTCATCAGATACAACATATTAATGCATCAATATACTACCTGCAGAATAGCAGTCTTTTCTAATTTCTGTAAGTCTTTATGCTGATTGCAAAGTTGGACTTTTAAGGAAACAAAAATGTAGAACTCAGTTCTTATTTTTCATTCTCAGAATTGCATTTTGTTTGCAGTCTGTATAAGATGTGATGCATGATTTGTCATGTTTAAATTTACCACAAAAGTTCTCAAATTTAAAACGGGTACAGGGGGGGGTAGACTAAATACTTTTTTTGTTGAAAAAAGTAATATTTGGTTTAAAAAAATTCCCCTCAACTGTTTTGTTGCTCCACCATTACTGCCTGACTTCTCAATTTACCTGCAGGTCTGTATGTATGCCAGTTTTATGCAAATAATCCTAGTTCCCTCGTAGCATGGCCAAAGCGGACTACTACAGCTCCTTCTGACAAACACACACATACACGCACACACACCATGCCATTTAGAGAGCGAGGGAGGCAACTCATGGATGATTTTCATTGTTATTCATGTATTAATTTATTCGCTCATGGCAGACGTGAAACAGGGCTGTAATATGCAGATGTGGGTTTGTTTCTTGATGGGAATTTTCTGGTCCACTGCCTCTAGCTGCCACTAATAATAAAGACAGGCAAGAGAGGTGGAGGAGGAAAGGGGGAGGGAACTGGAGAGAGAAAAAGGGATGAGGGAGAAAATGCAGTTATAGGAGGGAAGGTTAGAGTTGTCAGCATGCCTCCAGTCATACACCGGTTCTCAAACAAATCTTCGACACCCTATACTACATATGCACGCACACACACATACGCACACACACGCATACACACGCGCAGGTGGTGACCAGGTGTGATCTAGCTGTGAATGGTCTTGTCCTTGACATGAAGGTGAGCATGTAGTGTTGTCTTCTCTGTACTGTTGACAAGACTTCTGACCAGCTGCAGGCTGTTGCTCTACTTTCTTTAGCTCGGTAGTAGAAACTGATTTAAAACTGGCTATTCTTCATGATAAGATTAAATCCACAGTTTAATATCATTTTTTTAACCTCCCACCCAAGAGATAGATATACTGAAAAATATCAACAATGATCTTTAGCAGAAGCTTGCTGAAACATACTACAGTCAACTACTTCTTGACCCCTTCTCAAGAACGGCATTTGTTTTTCAGCTGACAAGAAAAATAAATATCTCCATAATGCAACTAATAAAAAGCTAATGCATTTTTATGTGATGTGTGTGCAATCTGCGTAAGAATATAAGCACTTGTACAAACTATCTTTGTCACTACCAAGACACAAATAGCCAAAGAAATACCCTGTGGGCTGTGAGTCTTGCTGTTTTCTGTGCATGCTGTTGTGGTGTTGCACTGGGGTTAGGCCCTGCAGGGGTGGGGGGGGTCATAGGCGTTGAACATTGGCATGCTCGAGGAGGAATAATGTCAAGAACAAGATGCTAACAGGCCACAAAGGATTTAGTCTATTTTCTTTTGTCGCTGCATGTATAAGAAATATTAACCCCCTCCTGTCTTTTTGATTGAGCAGTAGAATGACAAGCAGGGGGAAAGAAGGGGAGAGAAGTCCAAGCACATTTCATGCAGAATGAAAGTCAAATTCAGCCACACAGCAACATAGCTCCAGGTTGAGCTTTTTAGAGATAAAATGAAAGGAAAAAATGAAAGACCTGTGCCACCATAAAAAAGAGACTAAGATGTAAAGAAACCTGTGATATATACGTGCTGCCGTAATCCTACATCATGGCCAAATATAACATTTAACCTCACAAATTCCAATTAATCACTACATAAATCTGTTTATGCATTTTTTTTCTATCTGAAAATACATTCAGATTCTATTAAGAAACACTCGATATCCTACATGTGCTGCTATATATAATAAACACGCAGGCTTTCTTAAGATAATTTGGTTTTGTGTAGAAACACTGGGAAGCAAGGTGAGTCATATTGGGTTGAAAGCTAAATAACAACAGTGTCAGCCGTACAAGAGGTTTGGCAATCAGCACAGAACGAGCGAGACAGTGAGTGACAAGTGACAACTAACAAACCTCTAAAGAGTCTGAAAACAGGCAAAAGGTAAACAAAATAAGATTTAAAATCTATCAAGGGTACCATTTGCTGACAAGATTTCTAGGTTTAATCTGCTCCATAAATGAGAAAATAAGCATGCGTCAAGTTTATCCGCACTGTAACTACATCCAGGTAAACATGCGGTGAAAACATTGTTCGGACCTGGCAGATACCCATGGACTAAATAGACGTGAAGAAGTTAAAGAATTGAAAAGGGTAGGGAGGGTGGGGCCCATAAACGAGAATGACAGCTTGCAGAAGTGGGGGAACCTATATAGATGAGAACCAGAAGGAGTGTGTTTGGAGGCGTGGTCCCGCTCCTGAAATTCTAATACATAATCTCCAATTAATACTAAGGGACCCAAAGTGTGCTTAGAAACTAACCATTAACCAAACTTAACCACTGATACAAAGCAGTATGGATCCATACTTTAATGTTGTTTATGCCAAATTCTGACTTTACCATCTAAATGTTGCAGAAGATATTTTTCCTTTGACCTATTTCTTCACAGACTTCTTCATCGTTAAATCCAAATGAACATTTCTGCCAAATCTGAAGATATTCCCTCGAGTGATTTAGGATGACTTACAACTCCCTAAATATAAATACATAAGCTTTAAAGCAAAAAATTACTCAAAGAAAAAAATGTGTTTGCATTCAAACAAACTTACTATTAGCTCATCACATGTGCATCCATGTGTGCGTGCATTGCACCATGCAATTACTAACCATTATAAATCATCCCAGTACTTATCATCAGCATGATGGACTGAGTACAAAGCTATTAAAAGAAAAGAATGCCACACATGTTAAAAATACATAGCAGAGTTTTAGCTAGCATTTCACTTATGCTAATATTTAGCTTAGATTTACCAGTCAAATAAAATTATAATATTTCTGCATGATGTTTAGAGGACTACAGCAGAGAATGGAAATAATTAAGCAGCATAGCTTAGAATTGTAAATTGCTTGTAAATGGTTATGTTCTGCCATTGTAAACACAGACCTCAAAACATCCATCCTGCATGCTGACGTCTTATTCCCCTCTGATTTGTAGACACACGTGCATGGCTATCTGGAGCTGAAGCCCACAGGCATGCTCCTAGGCCGGAGTCCAAGCCGTGTCAAATCAGCAGAGTCTTCACCAGAGGCCAAATCTGTAGCGTATAATTAGCTTTTAATCAGCACCCTCATTCAGGCGAGCAGTAAAGATTAGCCCAGCTTGGGCTCTGCTTAAAATAAGCATTCATAAATGCGTGCAAAAGCCTCTGACCCATCGCATCCAATCATACACACACAATGCAAAGCTCCCTCCCTGCGGTCTTTTCTCCATTTGCTTTCCCTGCCTTTAAAGCCACTTTTCTTTTCCCTTTCCTCCTTCTGTCTCTTCCCCGAGTTTGTTTTCAATTTTCCACGGATGTTGGTCGACCCATTCTAATTTTTAAAGGAAACGTTCAGCCACCTCCGTAGTTGAATTCGAGTCAGTTCTTAGCCACTGTACAAGGGCACAAGGACTTGCGCGCTAGCCTACACATAACACAACAAGCCTGACCTTAATGGCACCTTGTGCGCTGGAGGGTCTATTTGGATAATCCAATATGGAGAATTTAAAGTGAGTGTCTTTATTAAAAAAGCTGCTGGGGTTCGAGAGCGTAACATTTTAGATGAGCTCGTCTCATCTAATCCCAGCCTCTCTCTGGGGTGAGCCGCAGCATTTATGCCAGTAATGAAGTGCAGTGAGATGAAAGCCTTTTTAATGGGATTTAGTTAAACTGGGACACAAACCAGAAAGTCGGGGAGAGGGGAGGAAAACGCTTCCTCATCATCACCGCCAACGTCATTGTTATTTCTGCTCATGGATAACTCGCTTGTAGGCTGTGATTAATTTATATATACGTGTGTCATCTGTCTTTCCCATTGGCTATGGCAAATGTCTGTCACATGCCTCTTATTTTGGCATTGCAATCATGTTGCTCCTGTGGATTTCTCCTTTTTTTTTTTTTTTGTACCCCGTTTGATTTTTCCAATCACTTCTGTAATTTTCCTGTTACCTCGCTCACTGCTTACATGCCTCATCTTGTGTTGGTTTGCAGCAAACAAAGACAGACTGTGTTTTCTGCAGGTTGAGTCGGCACATGCCGATGGGTGATAGGCTGGGTGGGCTGCTTGTTCAAATTAAATGTCTAACAGCCAAATATGTACTTATTTATTTTAACCTTTATATGCTGAGCTGCCACAACAGCATTCTCTAAGGTCGCATGGTGCAAGACTGTGTGTGCTCGCGTATATGTGTGCAAAAGCCAGTTTGCCATACCGCACTGTATCTATCTAATGTTGACGCATTCCTCGTTGTGTGCAGTACTCAGTCGGTGTGCAGAAGAAAGGATCCTTTGCTGGAAGTTGAGACGTAAAGTCAGCGCCCCCAGGCATTCTCTTTCTTCTGTGATCTAGAAGAAACCACAGACACACATACATACACGGAGAGATCACAGCTTTTTTTTTAAAGCAGCACAAGGCCATAACAAGCTGAAAAGGTAGATAGAAAATTCTGTATACAAATTTGTTTGTGGAAGGATGGGACTTAACAATTCATTAGAAACTCTGGTTAGGTTTAGACATCAGTCAGATGTCTGCAGTTTTAGTTTGTGGTTTTAGGCAATGGCTGATGTTTTTGTACGGCAGACATAACCAGTTGCTCCTACTTAATTTTACATGGCAGGCATTTATGGTTAATTGTCCCATCAAGGTCTTTTTTGTCACATCAAAGACACTGAAAATGGGAAACTGTTTAAAGTTTTAAGACATGATTTGAAAGATGATTCCAGCTTCAGAGCTTTCGGAAATGCCACACTCCAGAACCTCTGACACTGCAGACAAAGCAAAATGGGGTCTGCATACCACGAAACCGATCACTGTGTGTGTCTGTCGCTGTGATGCGTTCAGCCTGTGAGATCTGGTGTATGTGGCCAGCGCTGAGTCCAGCTTGCTCCAGCCAGGCAGCGATCCTGCTGCTGCTGCTGTGGCGAGTTTGGCTCATGACCTCCTTGGGGCTGCGCTGCCATGTTGGCCCCCTGCTTATTGTTCTGTCAACAGCATCTGTTGGGCCCGATAACAGGATTAGACCAGCCCCCTATAGGCCTGCGGGAGCTAGCCTGGATTAGCCAGCAGCGTCTATCTTTCCATATATGTGAACGTGTGTGTATGTGTGTCAAGAGTCAGTCCCTCCTGTCCTGTCAAAGAACCTACGCTATAGAGCTAAATAGAGTGGAGACAGGCTTTCATCCTTTCCGTCAGCCAGTAGATAACGTCTAATTTTATTTTACCTGTCATAGTTTTCTCACTATCAACACTATATTTCACGGATCACACACAGACCATTTACTATGAGTTCACAGGACACTTGCATTATGAACGGGCCCTGAAGTTCAAAGAAAATTGAGCATTGTTATCCTGACCAACTGAGTGAAGGTCATGTCAAGGTTTGGTAAGGTTCCTGCATTACTCATGAATATTAAGTGCCTCCCCAACTTCATTACACGCTGTTCTGGTTTTCTAGGTAATAAATGGCTTCCCAGAGCAGAGAAGCAGGCACAGAAATGAACACCTGAGGTAGAATGTCATAAAAAAAAAATAAGCCTGAGTGCCAAAAATATCTTAAAATTTTAAAATAGTGGCAACAATAGCTTTTAGATAGGCTGACAATAGCCTTGGCACCTGATCCAGACATGAGAGACATGGAGGAAGGGCATGATCCCAGAAAAGGATATAGCAACAATGTCCCAAGCCTCATTCACTTCCCTGTGGAATACATGAATCCCTCTTCCCCTTTTCCACATTTTTCCCTACTGAGAATATACCTGCCAAAGTGGTCATGGTCCTGTGACATTCCTGCCAAGCCCTGTATTCACTCCTGTGTTAAGTTCAGTTTGACCCAGGAATTTGTCAGTATTTTGGATTAAACTGTGGAAAAAAGCTCTCTGTTGCGTGCGAAACCAAGTTTACTTTGTGTGTTTTTCCCATGTCTATGTGTTTCTGTGTCAAGCAGGCATGTGGGGTGAAAAATGTCTGCACTCTACCCTCAGTGCCCCAGACCAGAATAGTCTCCACGACAAACTAAAGAGGAGAGTTTTAAAAAAGCTGTTTTCAGTTATGTACCGATCCCCCAATCCCTTCTTCTCCATCCATTCTGCTTCCAGTGCCACAATCACAGAAATGACTTCCAGCTGCTTAAAAGATGAAGACATTGTGCAGCTTTATGTCAGGACACACTATCAGAACAAGAGTTTCTCGCCTACCCTACCGCCATTCTTCTCAGCTCGAACTGACACGCGCACTGACATGAAAATGATTTGAGCCATTCTCCAGAAAGCAGCTTCTCCATTTCCTCTTTCATCCTGGCTTGTCAGGATTTTATATGGCTGGCAGATGCCTCACTGCAGTGTGGCGATTGCTGCTGTGTACAGTGTGTCACTACGGCTCACAGTGCCTGACTGCACCATTCATTTTCTGACCAGCCAGTTTAAACAGACGCTCTTCCGAACAGGCTGCTGATGACCGTGTCGTCGTCTCCTGCTTTCTAACAGCGTCAGAGGTGAGGAAGGGTCTGAAAAGCTGGTGGAGAAATACAGTTTTAATCTCTCCTGGCCTCTCAGTGTCCCAACTGGTCACTCCTTACATTGAGCACACAGTCTGAGTATTCACAGCTTGCACAATATAGAGCATAAAACATCAATCCTTAGTTTTATAAAAGATGCCCTGTGTGTACACTCTGAGTTCACAAACATTTTTACATCAAGGTCTCTGAGTGAATACACTTCATTGGTCAGATTCTGTGTGATGAATTCCCATCTGAGAAAATAGTTGGTTTAACTTTTACACAGATCAACTGTAGCAAGACGGGGGATAAAGAGCCATGTCACCCACAATGACCCTGTCATGTTGCGTAATGGGCTAAATTTATTTGCAATCTCTGCAGCATGTTAAGTTGGAAATTTGGCATGATGGATAAAATGCTAGGGGTATCGAAGTAGAGAACAAAACAGAACAGGTGCATAGAAAACTCTGATTTCATTTACACCATAAGTGTGTTTAACAGTAAATATATGGTTTCATATTTGAGGCATATTTTATGCATTTTCAAGAGTTGAATTCAGGAGAGGCAGAGATGGGTGGGAATTTTGTAGCCAACTGCCAGCTTGAGCAACTCAACAGTTGAGTTGCTTAACCTTAATAGTTGGCTGAGTTTCCATAACAGAACTCTTTCCCTGGCTTTAACTGTATTATAAATGCCAGGTGCAGATTTTGTAGAGAATAAATTCTATACATATGAAATGCTATAAAACATTTTCATTGAATATAGTCAGCTGAATCATCCATTATGAGACATCTGTTAGATTTACTATATCTGTAAATGCCTTATTAAGGAGTCATTGAGCTCCTTTGGTGCTCAGTGACTTTGTTAAACCTCTCGGGGTTCTTGGCTCAGTAGCTTCTGTTAGAGTTATTGGAAAATGTACAGTCCTCTTTCAAAAACCATCTTTAGACAGATACTGTTTCTTTCAGAGGAACAATACGTGGAACTCCTTTAAAAACTGATGCTGACACTGATTCTAAACTCCATGTTTATTTTTTTTCATGCAGTCATGAATTTTCAGTTGACACAGGAATTCTTTTTGCATCATCTTTTTGTATTTTTATACATGCTTATCTGGGGTTTTGTGTTGCAGACTATGAAGACTGTTATATTACCCCGGTCAATGTTCAGTTCATGTCCACATATAATTAGTCTTTAATATATAAAGTGGATTAGCAGTGTTTAAAATGGACAGACTTGCAGCTGTTCAAGGTTGTAAGCGATTTTTTTCATTTGGTGCACAGCCTGAGGGGTTATACAGGACATGAAAGGCTCTGAAGCAACAGAAAGAATGAAAATGAATCGATGCAAGCGCTTCAATGTAAGTTTGTTACTCTATTCTCTTCAAGCCAATTAATCAATAATCAATGGAAGAAAATTACTGAGCTTTATGTGAGAAGGGGATGATTTTCTAAAGTGAGCTTTAGAGGTTTTTTTGTCTCTCTCTCCATTGTAAAAACAAGAGTGTAGCAGGGGCTTGTAAGGCCAGTGTTTCTCGCTCTTCTCCCTCAGCCTCTCTCCCCGTGACAGAACACGTCTATCTGTTTATTGTCTCACCATCACATTGACTCCCTGTCACTGCCGCTATCTATTATTCGAACTTTTCTGTCTGTCAGGCTCTCCTGTGCTCCCTTCTTCTTTACACTGTTAGCCTGTTTCTGTCAAACCCTTTTTCATTCTGTTTCTCCTTGTTGGCCCCTGCTCTTTATCCTGACACGTTGTCTGTCTTCCTTTAATCTCTTTAACAGGCATTTTATCATATATACCACATCTGTCTCCGTGCATGCACACGGCCCAGGTGCGTGTCTGTTCTGAATCTCTGTGACTGCGAGTCCACGCAAGCTAGAGGTGCGCACGGGTCCACGTCAGCACACGCACTTGCTTTTACACATGCATGCACAGATGGTGTGCAGGTGTACGTGTGACATAGTGCACATAACAGGCCATCGCCTCCTCCAATCCACTTCACAATCTGAAACAGGATTTTCCTGTGACACAGATTGTTCATTCATCGCCTAACACTGACCCTCTTTGTGGCTCTTGTCCTTGATTTATGTCTGTCTGTTAGTTGCCTTGGATGGCCTCGCCCTGTCTCGTAGACAAGTAGTCTTCACCAACCAAACAGTAAATGAAGTGCTGTGATTTGATTTATTTTATGTGTTTGTAGGCATATATTATCACATTAATGGTATATACATCATAATTCCTACCACAAAAATATAGTTAGTATTAGGCTTTCTGGTGTGATTCATACTTGTACTGTAGTGACACAGTTACGCATGCATACACACTGAATTTGCACGGTGGTGCTAGCAGACTGTTGCTATGTAGTTTGCTCTCTACAGTAAGTCTGTGTGTTTGTTTACTTGTGTGTGTGTGTGTGATGTGTGTGTGTGTGTGTGTACATGGAGGAGGGGGTGGTGCTTGCAGATTGTGCTTGGTCCACTAGACCCCTCCCAGTCAGAATAGAGCTGTCTCAGCTCATCAGCATTAGACTCGCGTGGCACCCTGATGTGCCCCGACAGTCAGTCACAGGAAATGATGGGATGTGAAACCACCCAGAGCGCCCATGTGACCTGCCATACAGGCATAGGCGGGTCTGGGGGTGTTGGATGGGATGGAAAAACAGGAAGGCAACGAGGCGATGCGTCTTCACAATAGCAGCTGCAGAAGCCTCACTTGGCACAAGACTGACAAAACACACAACACCTTTGCACACACACATATATAGACAAATTTCATACAGACATACTTAAATAGATGTGTACACATACACGTAGACACACAGTGATACTGGGTGCAGGCCATGATTGCTGTGATATTTTATCTGGCTGAATGGCAGGGAAATGAATCTCAGCATGCCTGGCTCTAGACCTTTAGGTTTGTGCCATTGTCTTTCACGCCACATGCTTCAGCTGCTCTGAAACACAAATGCAGACAAACAGACACAAACATGGAGACAGACACAAAAATACACACATTGTGGGTCCAAGCAAGACTAGAATAGTCAGCGAGAGCAGCCTGCCTTCCAGTAAGGCTGTGGAAATACACATTGTAACAAGTCGTTTATCAAGTGAAAGCAGCTCATAGATGTTCAAGCCAACTTCCCCACATGTTCTTTCAGTCATGTGTTACCATTTTTTCCTCAGTTGCATTTTTAGATTGTCTGACTGTATTAAATAGAATAGAAGACCTTCTAAGCCTGTATGTCATGCAGTTTGTCTTCATTAAGTCTTTAAAGGCACTAGAGATTAGACTTTTGTAACAATTTTGCTTTTTCAAAAAATGTCCCTCAAAACTATGCAATCAGTTTCAATTTCCTCTCTTATTTTCTGTCTTGTCTGATATGTGTGACTTGAAAGCTGCTTACCTTGTTGACATCAACACTGAGAACCCGTGAGGCATGTAAGGGCACAATTAGCTGGAAACTAACCCGGCCTGGATATGCATATGTATATGCATACAATGGACAAACAATGCGTTGCTAAGGAGATACAAGAGCCAAATGAGTGACCAGGCACATATGCAACAAGGTTTATGATTGCCATGTTTATGTTTTGTAATAGAACAACCAAAGAGGTTTAAAAAATAAAAACCAAATAACAATCTGAATTAGAGGCTGATACACTGGTCACATAACGTCTTATAATTTTCTTTAAATATGAAGCAATAAAATTTGTGATGTATGAGAATAAATATTTCAGGTGGATAGAATTAGACAGACTGTGTCCCTGTAAAGGAGTCATTTCTACGATCACTAGCAGAAAGAAAAACAGAGCGAGCGTCTTGCAGCACTCATATACAGTTTTTGTCACGGTACTGGGTCGTGTGACCCAGTGTTTGAGTTTTATGTATTTTTGTATTCATTTTTGAGCTGGTGAATTTCTAGGTTGCTGTCATGTTTAATCTCCATGTTTCCTGTTTTATTTTGAAAGAGTCCAGTGTTCTTTGTTCATTGTATTTAGTTTCACTTCCCCTGTCCTGTCATTAGGTTTATGTGTGTCAGCTGTGCTCCCATGTGTAGCCACTTCCCCTAATCATCCTTGTGGGTATTTAGTCTCTGTGTTTCATTCAGTCTGTGTCACGTCGTCTGTTCATGCACCCTGTTATTCTAGCTGCACGTCATGATTCTGGCCTGCAAGATTCGGTATTGGACATGTTCATAGTCACTTTCTCCTGTCATGTTTCCCTGCACCTTCATGTGCCAGTACCGACTTCTCGTTCACAGTTTTTCATGTTGTGTTCATAGTCTGTCCACAGTACTTCGTCACAGATTTAGGTTTAGGTTCTTAGTTTTGTCATTCCCATAGTTTATGGTTTGTTATTTTGCCTTCTCCATCAGCCCTGATTAAAGGCTCGCTTTGAGCTTAGCAAAAGTTTTGCCTCCTGCGTCTGTGTCCGCACCTGGATCCACCAAACACACTCTCGCAGACCGTGACAGTTTTTTTCCAAGGTCCAAACCCTTGCAGTCTTTCAATTTTATGGGTCCTATTTTACAGATTTTCCAGGACTACCATCAGGTGCGTCAGATGCTCTCATCTTTTGGGAGGAAAGCAAAATCCCAGTGTTTCCACTGCATTTTCTGTGGCTCTTCACATGCCTCACGATGGATTACTTTCCCCTCTCACCTTCAATATCCTTTCACATCTCTAAGATTCAACTGCATCTCGAGGCATAGCTGTTTTTCCTTTCTTTGCTGCTCTTTCCATCCTTTATATGATGGTCTGCTGCTGTACTGTCAAATATTATAAATTGCACAAAATGGCAAGACTGGCTTCGTTTTTTTTTTCTTTGTAGTTCTCTGTTGTGTTTACACATCAACAACAATGTAAATGTTGTCTCTATATCTATATATATATCGCATTTGTCTCTATAGTGGCTCCAAGTGTAAAAACATTTTCACACAAACATTTGTTCATCATACTGCATATATAAAATACTAGTTCAATTCCTATTAAATGAATAAACAAGTGGTTTACCTGACGTTGTTTAATCACTTCCTTTTTTCCCACTTTACCTCAATAAAAGCCAAGTTGACCTTGTTTAGTGTGAGGATGGCCACTAACCACATTTATTATGTGAAAGCCTGTGCTTTTAACTCTGAATAGCCTTATCTTCACTATACAAAGCAGCATTCTGCCATTGTAATGACTCTCCTACGTAAAGTATGTCCTTTATCTGACTCAACAAGCACACAGGCTTTCACTGACTGCTTCATTGTATTATTTATTGAACCCAAAGACAAGCCAACTTTCAAGGTGAATGCTAAAAAAGTGTACAAATACATTTTCTGAGTTTTGCCCCCCAAATACAGATACTTTTCAAACCTTTATTTTCTATGCCTCAATACTCAGACAACCAAGTGTTTTGTTAGCAGCTATAATTCAATGTTTATTAGAGCTATATAAAGGGGACAAATTGTTTTTGTAGCCGTGACAAAACCAGAAAAACTAATCTAATAAAAAAAATCAAAATAACATGTTTATGTAGACTGGGTTTTTTCTCTCTCGCTTTCTCTTTCATGAACAATACTGCAAAAACAATACAGTAGGAGTCTAATATGTGGTAATATTCATCCTGGAGTCACTCTAATGGTAATGAATAAGAGACTGATTTTTGCCTTCATGTAGTCTTTGTGTGTAATTGTAGCCTGGAACATTAAAGCAGAAGATGCCCCTTTGTTCACTCTCAGTCTGCTTGACCAATGTCACTGTAATTCTTCTTCAAGTGATTTAAGTATGTATATGCCTATACAGTGTAAATTAAAGAATATATGGTTGAGAGTGGCTGAACTGTGCTAAATATCATCAAACATGCAACACTGTTCTCCTTCAAATTCTTTCTTAAGTGGTGGCAACACAGCTGAACTAACTCTGAAACGATTGTTCAAAATGTATGACCCCCTCTAATTACAGTTTGGAGTACCTAGGCAGCAATTAGGGAATAAAAGTACAATCGAGCATTATCCATTCTTTGCATAGCATGAGTCACTCTAGTTGGCCTTGGGAGCAAAACGATATAAAACTTACCCTGTAAAAAAATGAGTCAGATATGAAGTATGAAAATATAATAAAGACGAAAGAAGCAAGTAAACAGTTACCTACTTTGGATTTAGCTCTAGTTGTAAATGTGCTGTAACTGACATGTGTCTGCTTAAAAAATGGCAAATAAAAATGCCAGGATAGTTTAATGTTAAAGGTAACAGACTGTTTGTTTGGAGATGAAAAATTTCAATTACCACCAACATAAAATTATCATTGTTAGTCTTGGGCAGAGCGTTTGCTTATTAAGAGGAAAATCAAATGAAAAAACAAAATGGGTTATGTATTTGAGGCCATTATTATGTTAGACTTTATTGAGGTCTGCTTATCAAATTTTGATTAGTGTAATAGAATTAAAATCCTAAATGTTTTTGCAAAGCTGATGTTTTTCCTAATGGAAAATCAGGACTCATCTATCACTTTATCATGTGCCAAAATGTTGGTAAACAGGGTCAAGTCACTGAAGACTTACTGTGTGAGATTAGAGTAGGTAAATATTCCAATACTGGCTGTGAACACCCTTTTGACTTCAGAACTGGCTTTATTCTTCGTGGCATAGACTCAGCAAGGTGCTGGAGACATTCATTCAGAGTTTTTAGTCAACATTGACATGATCATCACACATTTGCTATAGTTTTGTCAATAGCATATCCATGATTTAAATCCTTTGTTAGGGTTAGGGTAACCCTAACCCTAACCCTATCCCAAAGGTGTGCTACTGGACTGAGATTTAGTGAATGTGGAAGCTATTTGAACTCATTGTCACGTTCAAGAAACCATCTCGAGATGATATGAGCCACAACATTCAAATCTTCAGTGTACCCAGAGGATGGGGGCACTGTGGTCATAAAGGGATTGATATGGACAGCAACAATCCTGAGATAGGCTCAATGCTCAGTTGGTACTAAAGGGCCCAAACTGTACCAAGAAAATACCAAGAAATTACATCATCACCACCAGCAGCTGCCAGAACGGTTCATACAAGGCGGGATGGATTCATGTTTTCATGTTGTTTATGCCAGATTCTGACACTAAATCTAGACTCATTACAACAGGAAACATTTTTCTAATCATTTGTTGTCCAATTTGAGTGAGCCCATACAGACTGAAGTTCAGTTTCCTGTTCTTAGCTGACAGGAGTGGCATTCGGTGGGGTCTTCTGCTGTAGTAGCCCATCCGCTTCAGTTTTTGATGACTTGATTTATATCTTTTTTCAAATAATTTTTTGCCTAGAGAACTGACACTTGGACCGTCATCTGTAAACCCTAGAGATGGTTGTGAGGGAAAATCTCATCAGATCAACATTTCCCGTCAAGCCTGCCTGACCCCAACATATTTTGCCACATTCAAAATCATTTAAATAGCTTTTCTTCGTCATTCATACCTAACGAGTGGCTAGCGAGTGCACATACACCAAAATCTAAGAGAAGAAAACTGCCTTAAAGATTAAATTCATATGCCTGGGTTTAGATCTACATTTCCAATGAGACATTCAATAAGTATCTTCCTACCGGTGTTTTAGAGACAGCAGAGATGTTTAAATTCACATGGAATAGTTTGGACTGTATTATATAGCTGTATGCATGAATTTACACATGGACCCCCGACGTGTCCTGTTATTCTTGGCAGCAATTACATCAGTTTGACAGTAGACATTTTCTGTTCCACCTGAGACATCAGGATTCCCACCTGCCTGCTGTTCCCCTCACCTAGCAGTTTCCCTCTTTATCGGTTTCCCTCTTTTTCAGCTCCTCCTCCCCCTCACTGTTACGCTCCTTCATCTTCCACTTGTGAACCCAGCCAAGGCGACGAAACACACTGATGATTTATTTATGTTAGGGAAGCCATCTTCCCCTCTTACCACGATCTCTCTTTCCCTCTCACACACTCACATACATACTCTTCCTCTCTCTTCTTGTGTTTGTCTGTCTGTGAAACTGTATGTGACAGTGATGCTAAATGGGACGTCTTCTCTCCTGTTGTGATGAGTTGGAATGTGCAGGTGGCAGAGCTTACAAGCACAACACACACACACACACACACACACACACACACACACACACACACACACACACACACACACACACACACACACACGTGTCATACTGGGCTGTCAGCCTCTCTCTCCTCTGGGTTAACGCATATGATCTAGATATTTGACACTATGTGCTACTTTTTTTTTTTAAAGAAACACCCCAGCAGCCAATATGTTGAGTGACACCAGGTGATATACAGTAAGAATATGATTTAGTACCAGACAGATGTTACTGTTTCTAATGTTCTCATTACAGTGGAAACTTCAAACAAGAAATATTGTTAGATATAACAGATATGAGGAGCTATGTTTATTTTTAGAGGAGTTTATGTAAATGTATCTTGCAAAGCAACTTGCCATCCTTTGCTAATGGAAAAAGGGAAGTCTGGTGAATCCAGATGTTATCATGTAAACAACAAAAATCTTGGTCACAAACAAAACTCATGATCCTAGCTTATAACATTACAGTTGTGAGAATGATGTCATTTTCTGGGCAGCACATTTTACAAGCCGTTCAATAAGTTGCTATTCTATTAACCTCCTAAGACGCGAACTCTTCCACGGCATGCATTTTTAATTTCTCTTTGATATTTGGGCTGATTGGGACCCGATGAATGTAAAAATAAAGAATTACCAGATTTTTTTTTTTTACCTAATTTTTGCTTCTAAGAAAAATGAGATCCACATATGAGGACATTCGTTTAAAATTTCATTAGAACAGTAGCAGTATAATGTCCTCGTAAGTGGATATCAGGCCCTTGTAGAGCAAAATTGAGTATTTTGGTCTAAATAACCCAAAATGTGATGTCCACATATGTGGACGCCAGGTCCTAGGAGGTTAATGGTTTATAAATCATTCATTAATTCTTTATATAGCTGTTGTAAGCCATTCTGTTAAAGAAATTCTGGGTTTGAAAGCTGTGGAAAATTAATAATTAATTTACTGTATGTCCTCTAGCTGCATTACTTCTGTAGTCTTTACTGCTGCTGTTTAATTCATCAATATGACCACCTAGTTTGTGTAAAGGATCTTCAGCCTATTAATCCAAAATACATGTATTATTAACTTATTTCTGCAACATTCACCACTTCACATATGATAGATTATACATGTTGTAAATGGTGCAGCAATAAGTTATTAATAAGTGTACTTTTGTCTGATGCGCTGGATCTCCCTTTTACAGAAAGTAAGGGATGGTGAATTAAATGATGAATTAATGAGCTGGATAAAAACTAGCCAAATTGATTTTTTTTTTTACAACCTGGTCAAATGTTATTACCAACGGCTTGTTACTCTTTTATAAAACATAAAAGATGCATAAAATTTCCTTAAACAAATTTACCTTTTACTTCTTTTTTTTTTTTTTTTTTTTTTAGTAATGGCTAATTATTGACCCCCAAAATTAATCAGTACATTTAAGAGTCAAAGAACAATTAGAATTGCTTTATTTAAAAAAATAGAAATATTAACATATTTCATTTCTGGGGCATCAATAATGCAGTTTTGTCAAAGTTAACATTGTGCCACATTAATGTGCAAGGTGTGTCCATGTGCACAAACCTAACTGGTGAGTAAATATGAAGTGAAAAACAAAAGGAGTCAGCAGGTGAAATGAAAACTAAACATAGAGGTCCAAAACAGGCTGACAACCTTCCAGGCTGACAAATCTGCACAGCCACCTCTCCAGCACCGCATGCAGACACTGCAGGTCTTAAAACCAGAACTGTTATCTGATGGCAGCACAATATTCCCAGGTGCAATCCTTTGCAGCATCAAGAATGGCTGCAAAGGACAACACAGATGGGAGCTAACTAAGCATTTTTATATGACACTCCATGATGACAACACATTTCCTTATGAAGACAGATAAGGTGAACCACACAGCATGTTGTTGAAAAAAAATTGTGCTCTTATTAGTATCTGTTTTTCATTTTTGGGGTGATTTTAAATTGTATTTTAAATCCCGGGGTTTGCATGTAGTCGTATAATTTATGTAATTTGCTTGTTTTCTCTTTTTGCTAGTCATTCAAATCAGTATATGTTAATAAGGGACATAGAGACACAAGCTGGGAGGCTCATCAGTGAGCTGAACAACAAGCAAATAACTTGACACTTGGTCTCTTCTCCTTTAATGCCCGCTCTTAGACTTGCATTCAGGTGCTTTTATGGGACTGGGCATCTTACACTGTCACCCATCAGCATCTGTCTTTCTTGTCCGCCCAATTTTAAATTACTTTAGCGCCTCACAGTCTACCTTCTCAGTGTTCCTTCAACCTGCTGTCAGTCTTTCTGTCACTTAGTTGGTTTCTCTTTCAGTCAGTCAGTCGGGTAGCCGGCATGGCCGTTACGCTCTGAGGATGTTCCTTTCCAGTGCTCTTCAATTCATTTGTTTGTTTGTTAGAGAAAGAGGGCGTAAAAGAGATTTGGGTCTAGTGAGAGATAGTGAAGAGGAAAAAAAAATGCTATTGAAGTAAGCAAATTGACAGAGGGATTGAGAAAGAGGGAGATCCGTAGATGTCAATTTAAAAAGTGAGAGCTTAGTGTCAGGCTTTCAAAGAGGAGCGCGTGCGAGATGAGAGAACGAGTAAGAGATAAAGTTTATGATTAAGGAGAAAGGGGGAGAGTGAAAACTGTTTGTGGAGGAAGGGAATGAGAGAGGAGAGGACTATTGTTAGTTTAGAAAGAGAAAGAGATGGCTGTTAGCCTCCTCTGCTGCTGCCAGCCATTACCTATTCAAGCCTCAGCAGCAGGTTGGCAGAGAAAGCTCTAATTGAGGAGGCCGATGGCTTGGAACACTAGAGAAAGAGAGGCAGAGCTAACTTCTTTTCTTTTTCATTAATTAGCCTGTCACTCATTACGCTCTGGCATGTATTTGGGATCATAAAACAGCATGGCTGTGGTTAGATTTGATTGCACTTCTTGTTGTGCTGTCCAGTAAATTACAGAAAAAATGACTTCTGTACAGAATAAAGAAGATAATCTGCAGCTATGCATCATATCCATTAACCTCAAGGGCTGCGAAAAAGCATTTGTTTTTCTTAGTAAATCACACTCCCAAGCTCTCGTCCTCATGCTTTCATAGATTTATACAAACAACTCATCAAAAACAGTGGTGCCATTCTTATCACACTCTCACATCCCCACCGCATATTGGAAAACAAAAAGGTGGACATTACAAGGCTGTCAGGCGTTGACAGGTATTGATCAGGCTGCTGTTGAGAGACTAGATGAACTTCCCATCAGTCTTTCTTGCTGTTTGTTGCCATCTGTTAATAATTAATGGAAGTTGTGATATTTGTGGTGAATGTGAAGAAGGGAGGAAGAAGAGGATGTTGTAGTGATGCCCAGATGCCACGGCTAAATGGATGTCACATGACATTAGGCTTGCATGGCGTGATACACCGCCATCATTCTGTCAGGTGACAGCATTTATCTCCATATTTCACATCTAACCCCCTCCTCCACCAGGTCTTGATCACTCATCACGCACTCGCTCTTTGTCCCACACTTCTCCACCCACCCAACCCACTGCAGCGACACTGTCAGCACTCTACAGCGTTTACACGTACTGCATAATAATCACAAGCTGCTCACCTCTTCTGGAGTTTCCACCTCACCTCCGTGCAATGTAACCACCCAACAATTCATATTCTGTGCATATGTCACATTTAGCAGAAATGTTTCTTTTGCAATCGTGTTCTTTGTTTTGTTTTTTAACTTGTAAACAAACTTTTCGACATGTCTGATCTTCTTCTTTAAATCGCCAAGTCTCACAACTGACTCCAGTGAAAAATCTGTGGCTTTACACAGAGCCAGACGGTGTACAAAAGAACACAATTGTGGAAAGATAACACAATTTCATTAAACCTAAGTGTGACAGCTTGACCTTCTCTCCTCTCCAGGATCTGTCACTCATCACCATAGATACTTGGCTCTCAGCAGCAAGTCCACCAGTGTTAACTACAGATTTGCTGTCCCGCAACTCACAAAGGAACAGTAATGTCAGACTTTTTTTTCCTGCATTGTTTTTCAGTGTATAGCGTAGCAACTTGAAATGAACAAGTTGAACACTGATCCAATGACAAAGGAGGTCAAATGGCTCAAAAGTCTGAACAATATAATCATGAAAAAGAAAACTCCTTTATGTTGTATCATCCTGACAAGTCAATCTAGTATTTATTTTTAAGAGACCATCTGTTCTTACATCCATTTAGGCATAAATGAGTGAAAATGCTGGCAATGTGAAAAAAGTTCCACTCATGTGGAAATGTATCTGTGCTCCTCATCGTGTTTTTTAAGCATGTAGAAGTAAGCTTCACCATGTGAGGCTATTTTGATTTTGCTCGTTTTAATTTAGATGGAAATTTCACTAGTTAAGTGAGCTAATTTTACAATTTTCACTTGGTCATAGTGTATTCTTGGTTCATGCCACAGCCTGTCAAGTCAAACACAGTAAAGATCACTCCGCCAGAACTAAATCAAAGGTGTGAATCCCTGCAACTCACCCTGACTTTTACATGTAGTCATAAATTCACTTAGGCTTATGCCCTTGGAATCCAGTTGACTTAGAATTGTTCTTATACCAATGTTGGAAATAAACATTAAAATTTATGCTATAAACCAGTGTACGGCAATTGAAGAAAACAGACACAGTGAATCAGGCTCTCTAATACAGTCCCAATCAAAAGTGGCAAAAAATTATAATTTGCATGGTTGGATCTTAAGAAGTTTATCGAGTACAGCTTCAACATGCAACAAGAAGAAATGGGAGTGAGGCAAAACATTTTTTTGAGAATGCAATTCATTGAAAACAATGCTTAAACTGAAACAGGCTGTTTTACAGCCAGCATGTTGCTCACTCAGTAACTACTCAGTTCTCAGTGTGTGGACTCCTTCCTTGTCACCTATACCTGCTCTGGCATTAACATCAGCACAAGAACTGTGTGCTAGCAGGTTCATGGCATGGGTTTCCACTGTAGTGCTGTAATTGCTTTAGGACTCAAAACCTGAATATAATTACCTACACCAACTTTAGGCCATATTAAAGGAGGGCATAGACATTGTGACATCACTCACTGATTTGTGAGGTCCTGTTTGGAAGACTCAGTTTTAGATGTAATGCTTTTTCTATCTTTGTTTTTGGGGGTCTTGAAATTCTAAATTATAAGCTTTAAGTTCTAATATAATCTTGGAGCTTGCCAGAATATTATTTGTCAGGTAGTTAAAAAGAGGTCTAATTAGTGACTCAAATTAGTCAAGACCTACTCGACAGCTACGAGTTACATTTCTCTGTATTCACCCCTCATCTAAGTGGCCATGCCTGTAATGATGCACAACTTTTTTTTAATTATAATTGTCCCTCCTCCCTACCCCCATTTGAGATGTAAACATATTGATTTCAGCTGTAAAGGTGAGAAGTCTATGCGATTAGTTTCACTTTTGGTGCCAGCCTCAAGTGGCCACTTGAAGGACTGCAGTTTTTGGCACTTGTGCTCCAATTTCATTTTTCAGCCTCATAGATTTACTCTAGAGCTTGACTTGTGATGCAGCTAAGAGCAACTATTATTAAGCCACTGCAAAAGGTCCTTAATGGACAGTATTATAAAAGAGCCTTTCCTCAATATATTATTAAAACATACACATAGGCTTTGCGGTGGAAAAATTGACTTTTATTTAGTCCCTCAGAGAGGTGTAAACATTGTTTTCTCTTAACATACAGTATGGAACAAATAGGCTAGAACAAATCTTCTTGGCTGAGGCTGACTGATGTAAAGCTTGGAGCGATTCCCGTGCTTCTAATTAGCCCAGGCTCTGGCATGGCAGCCCGTAGGCTGATGGTTGGCATGAGGCAACAGGACAGCCCAGCTGCCCCTGTGTCCCCTACTCTGCCCCAAAGGAGAGTCTCTGGGTCTACTGCTGCCTTTGTGAATGGCAAGGAACGGAAACCTGGATTGGAGAAGAAAGGTAGTTCACACCCCGCACAACACTCTGTCAGAGACAATATTTCATGTTTAAAAAGGAGCTCTTCATCAGCAATCTGATCACTACAACCTCTCCCTGCTGCCATGCTCCACTTTCTCACTTGCAGCTTTACTCTTTGGAACAGCACTCTTAATAGCATCATGACAAACTGACTGTTAAAGAACATCATGTATATAGTATCAGTTTAACGTAAAGGACAGCAGACACAGCTGATGAACACGTTATTTTTGACTTGGACAGCGGATGTCAGGAACAATTTAAAAAACATCTGAAAGCCCTCTTCACAATGACATGAACACAGCAAGGACCAGTGGGCATTTCAGCCAAAGCAGCAAATCGAATAAACTAGAAGCAGAGGAACAATATAGACAGAGAGAAAGACAGATGGGGAGAAGAGACAAAGTATATGATTAGGTAGAAATACAGTTTAAGTAGAAAAGCGGAAAGGGGCGAAAATGGAAACGAAGAGGAAGTGAACTGCAAGCGCAGGAGAGGCGGAGAGGGAGCAATTTAATGCTGTAATTAAGTTCCTGATAGCACCCTGGGAGATGTGCTTTGGCGTAGCTCCAGGACAGCTTAGCATTACACCAAGGCCCTTCAAATCACAATCTACTTATACACACACACACACATAACACACAACACGCCATTTGAACAAACAGAAATTTAATTCCGAGTAGGCTCTCTGCGCTCTCGAGCCAATTTCAAATCCCCGAATATGTGTCAGCTTCACCAAATGATGCATCGACAAGAAGAGACACAAAGGAGGCGCAGACTGGCAGAAGAGACGGCTGTGAGAAACCATCACTTGCAGTCACTCTCACGTTGCTCTCACTCACACATTGTAGTGCACACACGACAGTTGCCTTGACAAGTGCGCACAAATCATACTTATGAGAGCACGAACGGAAACCTGTCTCAGAAAATATTCTTTTCTTTCCCTTCATGTTTACCGTGCACCTGTCATGCTTCTTCTATCCAGACCTGCTTACTGCTTCTGCCTTTATTTTATTGATTAATTTATCTTTATTTTTCTGAGGCTGCATGGCAGAACATATCTGAAGCCAACGTCATTCCTAGTGCTGACCTACAAAGCAGTAAGTTTGACAAAATGGCTAATGTGTTGCCAAGTTGTACAGGTGTGCAGCTTGTCTCTGTGTAGCCCTGTCATGTTAAAGGGGCTCACCAAGGGGAGGAGAGAGAAAGATGTGGGACTTTGGAGAGGAAAGGATGACAGGAGGAGAGAACTCAGAGAGACATCAGAGAAGAGAGAGAGAGAGAAGAAACAGGCAATTACACCCAGCTTCGCTACCACACTCCTATCCCTCGCCTCCTTCAGGCCACGCGGAGCAGCAGCACGAGCAATAGGATTTTAACTGAGGAGAACGCGCATCAATAGGATCTAAGATTTCCTGGGAATTGGTCACCAAAGACGGGGGAGTAAAGGATACAGTGTTGACAAAAAGAGTTGTCTTTGGAAAGACAGGAGAGGAAACAAGTCCTCTAAAATCGGCTCCAGCACATTCCGAGGCTCTTCTTTAAGTGCCGTACGCCTACCGTTCGCACCTTCGTGCTGTCCTCGCTCTCTGGGGATAAAAGTGCGTAAATATTTTTTTATTTTTTATTTTTTTACCGTTTTCACGGCAGGTGACACGCCGAGCTGTAGACTCACAGATACGGTCCTGGAGCCACGATGCTGATCGGTAAGTGTTAAACACCTACAGTTCCCCACTTTACCGGTGAAAACGCGGCTGCGCTGAGTAAGCAATACGCGAAAGATTCCTGAAAGGTTCCAAATACAACCGTGTCAGGATTTCGCGTTGCAACAGTGTCGATGGGTAAAAAAAGATCTTTAAGCATGTTAATGCAAACACACTATGTGGAGCAGGCGCGCTAAAAGTCCTTGTCGGGAAAAATGAAAAATCCAGGGACTCAGTCATTTATCGGGCTCGCAAGTTGACCATTTGAAGTGTCTTTTTTTATGATTTATTCATGAATGTCCTGTGCGCCGTCGATTACATGACTGTGCATCAACAATCACCGCATCAGATTATATGAAGCTCAACCAAAAGTGTGCGTCCTGGCTGGTTCGGAGTTACCGACACCTCACACTCCTTAGTCCTCTCGGCCCATAGATGGAACTTGTATCTTTTATCACGAAAACTTCCACCGTAGATTATCATTAATATGGTGTTGCTCTTTTTTCATTTAAAACGTCACAACGTTCCGAGTCATCTGTAATAATAATAAAAAAAAAACTAAAAACAAAACAAAACATCAGTCTGTTTGAGAAAAATGACCTTCTCAAACATCAGCTAAATAAGTAAAATAAATACGTTTGCTTGTGTGTGTGTGTGTGTGTGTGTG
>NW_005187419.1:2310954-2324994 GCF_000239375.1 Pundamilia nyererei
GTGGACATTTGTAAACCAGTTCCTGATAATAAGCATCATAAGCTCGTTGTGAAGAACGACGTCATTAACCTGACGTCTCAGTGTGCCTTCAAACAACTCGTTATTCATTTTTTTATTAATAAATAAAATTGACCAGCTTAGCCTGAACTATTCAAGTAGAGATGTTTGAAGATCTCAACCTTTTGGGGGCTTAAAAATAAAGCTTTGATGATTACTAGTATGTTTTGATTGAATCTGATAAAATTGGCATAGGCATTAGTGTAAAAGCTGTCCCACTAAATCCAGAAAAGAGAACTTCATTTGCATAATTAACTCAATCTCAATGGAGGTGTATTTTTTGTGTGTATGGGCTGAACAAAGAATGACTAATGGACTCAAGCTGCTGGGCCCCTGTCCTTCATCTAAAATCCTGATTTAAAGCATGTTCATGGCTCAGTGCAGTCATACCTTTCTTCAACAAAATGCAACTGTTCCTGCATTGCATATCAGTGCTTCTATGAGTACTCCTTATTTCACTTTCAGAGACAAATAAACAGAAAATGTAGCTGAATTTGGGAAAAACATCCAGTTCACAAAGATCTAAAAGAAATGCACTCATAGTGTTGTGTCAGACCTCTGGATGTGATGGCTCCCGCCATAAGTGTGACTGTGTGGTGATTTGCGATCTCGGTGCTCTTAAAATGGCTTCGGAGCATGGGCAAATGACTCATGCAAATGGATGCCGCATTAGCATTTCTCTAGATATTTACTCCATGTCACAAATGCAACCTTCTAATCCCTACACTAGTAAAAACTATCGTCCATGGAGCACCAAAAGCTTCCAACGCTGAACTGTTTTACTGAAATACCATCTTCTTCCCTCTCTCGTCAGCGTTCTTTCCCACTCGCCCTTTTAGTCAGCTCATAAAGAACTGCTCTTCTGTCAAATGGAGCCCTAACTACTTGGGCCTTTGTCCTGTGCTGATTTCTTCTCGGCCATTATGTCGTCGTAAAAGCCAGTTGGGGTGTCACTGGGGAGCTTTGGCGGCAGTGGCTTCTTCTCAGTTCCAGATAACAGCATTTACTGGACAATGGCCATTATTAGTCACTGTGTTGCTGTCTTCTGACACAGACAGTTCTCTTCATATTGAATATTTCAATATTGAGTTGAAGAGCAAAAGACCTGGTAGTGGGGGCTTGACTTTGTCTTACTTCACTCATCCATCCACAACACCCCCATCATCCGCACAAGCGGGGGACAGGTTGCAGGGCTGCGGGAGAGCTGATTATAGGCTTCCTCAGGAGTGGGCGACATTCTTCCACTTCCAACCTTTTTTTTGTCTGTGGGATCTGAGGTGGGGGATGCATAGGAAGCAGGGCTAATCTGAGCTAAAGGGGTCCCAGGGTTGATCAGGGGTAATTACACAGGGCTAGGATTACAGACTGCGACCACTTATTGTGGACTGGCCACACCCTAAAAGTAGAGTTGTATTTTTTGTGCAGGTGGAGGGGGTGTAAATGAGGAGGTTAATGAAAAGGCATTGGTTCATTTCCCACAAACCACGCATCTGTGCCATCACCAAACCATCAGCCGATTAAACGAACAAGCTCTTCCCGAGTGTGTGTTACGCCGACTGTGTCTTTTTGGTTAGAGCAGCTGTGGGCCCCTGTCTGGACTGACGGAGTGAGTGCTCTTCTGTGTGTGTGTCTGTGTGTTCATCACTCATTATGATGGATGAATCTCCCGAGCCTCCTGTCTTTTCATTCATCCCTCACGGACCAGAGGGACGAAGGTGGAAACTCTCCAGCTTCTGTTCAGCACACCTCTGCCTACTGTCTCTCTCTCTCACACGTGCACACACACACACGCAGGCAGGCATGTGCCCAGAGAAGACAAATAACCCACTTTAGTAGCCCAACAAACACCTCACTTCAGATGACAAATCTGTAGTTAAAGTGACTTTTGTATTTTTCATTACCTCAGTCCCTATTAATCTGCATCATCTATGTAAAAAATCTTGTGTGGAAATGAAAGAGTGCTGCCACAAATAGTATATTATTTCATATTTATTGTTTCTCATCTTACTGCATTTTATATGTTTTATCCACTGGAGTAAAGTTCTTTCCCACTTTTATGCAGTTGTCGATGTCTGTGTGAGGTAATCTTTCACTTTAATGTCCCGGGCTGCCATTGCTTCCAGGTAACGGGAACAATGGGATGTGTTATTACTCCAAAACTCTTGTTCTCCATACTGCTTTTTGCTGTAGTCACTAATCTTGATCTCATTTTATCTTTCCCAGCAGAAATCAGTTCATGAGGTGTAAATTTAAAGACTGATTCTTCTCGTAGAAACTCTCACGTCGTTGCACATTGTCAAGCTGTTGTGTTTACTGTTTTTTAGAGTAGTTTGTGATGATATGGTGTTTTCATATGTGAGTCAGAAATTCTAATCATAATGCAGTGTGTTTTGTCACGGCGCATTTGGACTTTTGAGATTAGAGTGTAAAAAATCCCCTGAAATAAATAAATAAAAAACATTAATAATGATAATAATTCCAGTCTTTGATGGAATTCTTTATGTGTCATAAAAGGGCTGGGTCTTTGGACAGAACATCCAATGAAGCTGAAGATGAAAATGTAATAATGAGGAAAGTGCGGCTTTGGAGTAAGTTAGTAGTTTAAGGCTACATTAGTCACTGCTAACATAATACACCTGAGTCTCAGACTGAACATTTAGATGGTCAAGTGAAGTCATGATTAATGCAAGAAGTATAATCGCTGTTTATTATTATTATTTTTAACTGTCTATTTTTAGTCGTACTTAGTGGAGTACACTTTTAGTCTGGAACAAATTCCTTGAGGGAAGTGTCCTGCAAACGTTGCTGGGCATCTCTTGATTTATCTCCACTATTACTGAGAGAAAATGTAAATGTAACTGGGTACATAAAAGGAATGCTGCATGTCATAAATCAAAGCGAAATTACACATTTGAGTGGGCGCATTTTGATGTTGAGACTGAATCTTTCTGACCAAATGATGTTTAGGTAGGTTGGAGAACAGGATGACTGAGCAGACTGCTGCAGGAGCATAATAAGCTTTGTCTACACGGATACACGGATGTGCACGCAAGCGTTAAGACAAGCTAGAGGTCAGCAAAGAGCAAAGATTGAAGGTCAAAGAATTTATTACTACAGTAGTGATTTGTTCTTGACTACTGAAAATAGTTTGAACTTCCAATTTAGCAAAATTAAAGACAATATTATGATTTTTTTTTCCGCTCAAATTACAGTGTAAGAGCAAGCAAAAGGTAAAGCGAAGAAGTCCACTTGTGGTTGTATGGTTGGGCAGTCAGTCAAGTTCCATGTCCCTTTTTATTGGCCTTGTGGAAACGGTCTTATCATCGTAGATGGAGAAAATGGCCTTGATGTGAGAGCTGGCAGAGCTCCTGGATAAGTTACTTCTCTGGCCGCCCTATGCGGAAGAACAAGGAGTTTCAGTTGTGCTATTTTCTTGTTCCAAAGCAGACCTGCAGAATGAGGCCAAATTTGGACCTGTCTCTATTCACCGAGTTCCCTAAGCCTAATCACTATCAAATCCAGTGATCTGAGAGACAGGTATATTCAAGTGCCAATCATTCCCAAGCACAGAAGAGTTCTGCGCTTCTCTTTCCAGGGAGTACAGTATTAGTACAACTGGTTACACTTCAGTTATTCTCTGCCTCTGCAGACCTTCTCCAAGTGTGAATGGCATTGTAGCCACTATTTGGAAAAGGTAGGGTGCTGTTTTATCGCCTCCTCCCAGGAGTCAGCTTCAGGTAGATTGGATGAACAGTTGTCGAGAAAAGCAAAGAATGCACAGCTGTACACAGATTCCTCGGTTGGTTCTTTCATTAGATTCATTAGATCTTTTTCTTGGAATATTTTTTTCATTGTAACAGAGGCTGTTGTGGAAAAGTCTGATTTCTGTTGCGGCACATTATAGGGCTACGTGTGTTTTCTTTTGCGTGTGTAGCATTTGAACGCATGGTTCGTATGTACTCCTTCTTGTCCCTGTGCTCCCCGTGGGGAAATTGCCTGTGTGTGAGTGCCAGTTCAAGTCATTTCACTGAAGTGACAGCATGGGTTTGATTGGCCCGCCTGCTGGAGTGATGGCTTCTGGATGCTGAGAGCTGTAGGCATATGTGAGCCTCAGCGGGAGCTCTGACAACATGAGAAATGTTCCCACGCTGCTCTCTGCACCAAAACTTCACCATTTAGCCTCTCATTCCCTGGGTGCTGAGGCTAAAGATGGAGGCCTTGAAGAGAAACAGCAAAACATCACTTGCACTTTGTGCTTGTGTGTATTTGTGTATTTTTCTGAGCTTGTGAATTCTTCAACTGGTAATGCAGCTTTCAGCTGAAGTGGGTGACTGGTCTACTTGATGCTCTGACCTCTACTTGTGACTACCTCTACTTCTCACTCTAATGAGTGACAGAAGAGCTAAAGGCCTTTAACCCCTTAGCAGTCCTACAAATTTACAATTAGTCCCCTAAACCATCCAATGTACCGTGGGCGGTACGTCCGACTGCTAACAGGTTAAACCAACAGACTGGGGGATTAGAAGACAGGGAGAGTAAATGAGCATAAAGGAAATAAAACCTAAAAAGGAGATGGAACATCTTTCCTAATCTGTGTTTCTCAATTCTCTCTTTGTTCCATGTGTATTTCTAGGTCTTCAAATCAGACTGTTACTTTCACAGCCACTGATCCTCATGCTAGTGCAGTTATATAGACAAAGGCCATCGATTTTACAGTCAAATCCAGCCATCAGAACCTCATGCCCTGACCACCAATCTGCAATTCTCAGGGGTCCAATGGGCTTAATAGAGTGCAGCGAGTGTGTAAATGGTTGGAAGTGTAAACAGAAGATGCAGTGATCCAGCTCTAATGGCTATCTTTGCTCCAGCTCTTTGTCAGCAGTCAGGATGGTGACCTTCACCTGTACTGTACGCCATCTCATGAGCGTTTAACAGTGCAGTGTTCTCAATAATAACTACAGTGGCAGGAAATTATTATCCAGTCATTGTCCTATATGCACACATGCACAAACACCAATTTACAGAAAAACTGGAATTATTACAGACTTTTTTCAGTCATAAAAAGACAACAAATCTATAAAACATAAAAAACGATGAACTGCCCTTCAACAGAAATAAAAAAAAATAAAAAAAGATTATCAGCACTCGCTGTTAGAGGCTTATTTCCATCAATTATGTTTGCAAATAGTAAACACTGGAAATAAATTATACACTTGAGGAAATGTTCAAATATTTGTGGCTAAAAAGGATTGGGGGTATTCAGCAAATCACTGAAAAGGTAGAACTCAGCAAACTCAGCTGTGGTACAAACAACAAATGAATATACATAAATCAATTGACAAAATGCAATTACCCAATTGTGTGGTTTGTATTTTCTGTGCACACACCCAAGATGCAGTTAACAATATTTATAGTAAGCATTTTTTTTGTACTCACAAGCACCCACTTCTCCAAACCACATGCATACACTGTGACGCACATACAAACTAACAGACTCTGTGTACAGGGGACAACACTTTCGCAACCTGTGATGTACAAAAATACAAAAATAAAAAATGCTGTATGCAAATTTTTGTCACACACACAGAACTACACCTGCATTCCCTTCTACGAATCAAACTAAAGTACAGGCATAATTATATATAAAACATGTAAAATAAAAGCTCTCTTCATCTAAAGGCTTCTGTTTAGTTCAGCTGCCTCAGTTCTCCATGTTGATATTTTTGCACAGTACAAAGGTGTCCGTGTGTGACTGTGTTGGCTTGCATTTCTTACAGAAATTGGCATTCTTGCTTTTTGTCATCAGTACCGAGCCATTATGGAGAGAGACTGACTGGGAATGATCAGCTCTAATGATTTTATGAGAGTCTACATGATTAATGTTGGCACAGCAGCGTGTTTGCGAACAAACCTCGCTCCCCCCCTTCCCCACCCACGCCACCCTTCTTCCCCCATCGCAGAGACTCGGAGGGAATATCCAGTCTCAGTGTGTGCTGATTTCTGTGGTGCTAGCTGTCGTTTGCCACATTAGTGTGTGACAATGGGTGTCTTTGAAGTGGGTTATTCTAGCACAGCTCACAGCCCAGTGCAGCGGAGAAGATGTGCCAGCTCACTGTGCAGACAGGGCCAGCTCTGAGCACAGGGATAGACACAAGGTAGAGACAAGCACATGCACGCCTGCACAGACTAAATACTGGGGTCAACACAATAGCTTTTACACCCACATCCTCTAAATACTCTTTATGTAAGCACTTCTATCGCAGACAAAAGCCACACACTCCTCCTCTGTATGCACACATCTGCCTCACACAACTGCACTTAAAATCACCAAAAAGGAGCCTACACCATCCTCCCGTCACTTCATCAACAATCCACCCATCTATCATCCATCCGTCTGTCCATCCATCCTTTACGTCTCTATTTTTTTCCCCTCCTCTGTTCCCTCTATAGGCCCAGTCCAATCTGAAAGCTTAGTTGGGCTTCGTCTTTCTCGGCTTATCTCCAAAAGCTGCTCTTTCATTTGAGTAAATGCCTTCATTCCCAGCTCCTCTATGAGGAAGCTGATAAGGGATGTCTTTTATCCACAGTAGATAGGCTTTCCCCCCCCCCACAGCCCAGTGTGGGTGCTTGTATTTATACGCCTGCGCAGCATATGCATAATTATGTGTGAGCCTTGTGTGAATGTTTTTTTTTCACACATTTGTGAGACTTAAACAAGAAAAGCTTTTTTTTTTCTTTTTTCTTTTTTTTCAAATGCATGAGAAAAGTTAATAATTCTATGGTGTAAAAATGCAGGGCATCATGTTTCACGTCGTCTTCTCATGCTGCTTATCATTCAAATGTGACATTTTCTGTGATTACACGTAATCACATAAGACTGTTTCAACCTTGCAGGTGTCTCTAATAGGAAATGATTAAATGGGACAAGCTAATCATCACAGTGCCTTACTCACGTGCGCGTCTGTGCATAGGTGCAAATGTGTATTCGAGAAGACGCTGTATAACGAATTGATTAGGGCTGCAGAGTGGATTTGTTGCCCGGAGATTAGTTTGACTCAGTCTAAGCTGTTTTCAAATGCTGCACTCTTGTCCCCTCTCTAACACAACAAATATATCGATTGGCCTTTGATGCCTCAAATGTCACAGCCTCACTGAAGACAGTGCTGAGAATGAGACTTGAGATCTGTGCTGCTTGGGCTCTGGACCACATTAGTTTTTTGAGAATTAGGTCTTCATCTGATCCATATTATCTACAAGTCATCCTTCTGTTTGTGTCTGTTGCTTAGTTCATTGTGTCTCTCTCTGATTGCAGTCCCAGTGATTGATCAAATACTGCTGTTGGACACTGTTATGGGAGCACAGAGTGGTGCAGCAGGTGGTAGTAATGGTGTTACAGTCTTGCTCTCTCATCTAGGTGAAAATCTTTCATGTAGAGTGGGGGAGATTATTTTATCCCCTGATGAACTTAGAAATTTGCTCATTTACTAAAGAAATGAACAGTTTCTCAATGAAAAATCCAGAAAAATATATGTTTTTGATCCCCTAGAACCCACATATAGTTCTGGCTCCAACAGATTACAATCAATTAATCAATTACAAATAATTTTGATCTCAACCCATTATGTGTATAGCTGTGCACAAGATCAATTCCTTCCACGCAGACCTCTCCACCAACATGTGCATGACCAAAATTCTGTCAAAGGATGTCAGGGACAAAACTGTAGATATGCACAGGGCTGGAATGACCATAAACAAGAAGATTGGTGAGCTGATGTGACCAAAATGACCATGAATTGCACTCCATGCAAGATGTTGTCTCATGACATGTAGCTAAAGAAGAAGCACATTAAGCTCATGGAGTAGCCTAAGCAGTCTCCAGACCTCAGTCCTCTTTGAAATCTGTTTAGGAAGCAGAAGTTTCAAGTTCCCAAGGAGCAGTAAGGAAACCTAAAGGATTTAGAAAGTTTCTGTAAAGGGTAGTAGGCCAAAATCCCTCAGGAGATGTGTGTAAACCGGTGACCAACTACAATAAAGGTCTTACTGCTTTGCTTGCCAACAAAAGATTCACTGCCAACTACTAAGCCATGTGATCAAACACCAATTTAACTTTAAGTGACATTTTCTGGATTTGTGGTTAATATTCTCTGTCTCTCCATAAAAATTAGAGAGCATTCATTTCTTTGTAAAGGAGCAAACTTCAGCAGGGGATCAGATATTTTGTAGATTGTAGATGATTTGGGCTCAAGGAGCTGCCCTGGCAGTCTTTTAGATTCCATGGAAGACCCAGCTTGTCTTTTTAGATTTACATTTTCTGACATAGCCATGCCCGTTGGATACTTCCACCCTCCTGTTGAACACAAGCATACTGCAGCTATTCTCTCGAGGGACATATGAATAAAATTTGTGGAGCTACTGGAGCCAGTACAAAAAAAATACTTTTCACTCCCTGTGGAGCCTTAGCCTCATTGACTGGGGTTTGTTTGTCTGCACCTATTAAAGCTGCTTGCTGCAGCCAAAGCCAGACACCACTTTGCAGGGATTTATCAAGCCGCTTATCAAAGAGAGGTGATTGAATTCATTTGCTTACTAATGAGGTGGGATTGCGAATTGTACACTTCCCCGGCTATACTTCCACCTGTTAAAACCATTCGCTCATTACTGCAATCAAATCCTGTTTTTGTTCTCTTTGATAATCAAACCTATTTTTGTCACCTCATCAGGAGCCTTTGTGCCATTTAGGTTCTCAGACCCATTTCATACGTGCAGGGTTCTGCTCGCTTGTGTCAGCAAGGGTGGAAGCTGCCGTTTGTAATCAGGTTACTTAATTACCTTAATTAAGTGGTGGAAATTTTGTCTTGGATTAAAAGTGGTGCTAATAAGTGCTGAGGTTAAAATTATATCATTTGATCTATATTGTTTGATGAATTTCATGGCGGGAACCTTAAAACCAAGTCTAAATGCAGCGATACAGGGTTAATTACATCATACCGTGGTTATATTATTAAACTTCGGTATTTGTTGAGCTGGTCTTAAAAAATACATTCAAGTGTAATCGTGTCCAATCAAAACCTGCGTCGGCTCGCTTTCTCGTAGTCAATCAACGAAACTGATTTTATTAGATGTAATTGTTCTCTGTTTGATCCTCATGATTTCTTTATTAGTCCTATTCTCTGAAGTGCTGTGTAGAGTAGGCTCTCCTGCTGTTATTAAGACCAGATTAACGGTTAATCCTCTTTGTTTCAGCAGACAACAGCAGACAGATTGAAGTGGGTTAGCTGAGGCCCGCACAGTCAGTCGAGGTTAAAGTACCTTAGCCAAGGGTCAATAAAACTTGTCATCTGAAGCAGCTGTATAGTGTTCGATGCCTTTTTTAAACATGAGGTTGATCCATGTGATGTCTGGAATGAGGTAACACGTAAGATGCTGTCCTAATGCGCACTGTACAACAACGCTTATATTCATGACATGAATCTTTAAAATGCAGAAAAGCCAAATAAACAGAACATTGTAGCTTATGCAACATTGTGGCTTTGATCTAAATTAGCATTGATTTAATAGAGAGATGCATTTTATATATATATAAATTAGGAAAGGCAACTACTTTGGTTTACATTGCAAACACGATGAATACACTATGCTTTAATTGTTCATGGCAATAAAAATGAACAGAACAATAACTTTAAAAATGTATTGAACATTAAGACAAATAGTTATATTCATTAAAAATATAATATGCAAGAAGTACAAAAAAAAGAAGCTGCTGTTTTTCTTAATTGACTATATTTCTCTTGTAGGCAGTGAGTTCACTAATGTTTATAGGGCATAATGTAACCATAGATATAAAAAGATATTGACAATATTCATAGTATCACAATCACAGCTAATTAAAAAAACAGTAGTTAATTGCAGTAAGATGTTGTTTAATTTCAATACAAATGAAATGGGCTAGCATGTGTAGCTCTTTTCTAGTTGTACTAATCACTTAAAGCGCTTTAAACTACAAGCCATTTTTAATCAGGCCTTTATACAGAGCTTCATTTCAAACACTTTAAGCACATCCTCCACCTTACATCCACAGCTAGTTTCACCTCTAAAGCCTGAACTATCAAATAATTGCTAGAAAATAAAATGTTTTTGAAAATGGAGTGTTTATTGAACCTTCTGACTACTGTTTTTTTATTTTTTTTACATATTAATATTAATTTGCATATATTGGTTTTAATTTGTATCATATTTGCAACATCTGAAATTTTTTTTTCATTTTTGCTTAAAATATATTGTGCATTTTATTTTGCGTTTTGGGGGAGAAAAAAAATCACACTGATCACGCAGAAGTGTTAAAAAATGAAAATCACCAATATGTGAACCGATTACCTTCTTCTGGCGAAGCAACAAGACTATCCACTTTTCTCCCAAATTTATGTTTTCCCACATGACACATGATCATATAAAGTGTGAAGTGGGCCAATACTGTCAAAATTAACATAAAAAAAAAACAATAGCAGTCAAACTATACTATTAATAGCTACAGCTAAAATGAACAGTTTGCTTCAATGGACTCTACACATGTCTAGAGTCTAGAGAGTGTTGACATTGAACTAATAATGTTACAGTACCACATTAAAATCATGTTCCAGAGCATTTGAGGCAATGTAGGAGGAGGAAGGGCTTCGTTCGGCAGCCAGAACTGTGATATTCATGCCAGCATGAGTGTTAGAAGCATCGCATTCATGCCGTTCCAACAGCAGTAGCCCAAGGCTTACCACAGGCAGACCTGGAAGAAGATTGTCAAGAAATATGATTGGGCTTAATGCAGTGTGGTGCACTTTACAGGATATCCCTGCATTGTGGGTGTTTGTCCATCCTAAATGACCCCAGAGCTTATTTTCTGACTTTTGAATCATCTTCACCACACTCTCTCCTCATAAGTAGTAACGCTTTGACGCTTGAGGACACTTCAGCAACTTTCAATCGGGATTAATCCATCTTTGAAATGTGCCAAGGTCTGTGTGGATGCACAGCTGAGAGAACAAGAGAGAGAAAAAGAGGGTGGTTATAGAGATGGGCCATTTGTAGCTGCTGTCTCAAAACTGTGGTTCCATTCCCATTTTGCAACCAGGGGGGACAGCTCACTATATCATTCAGCCATTTGTTATTTTGTCTGAAGCAGGAGTTGGCCGAGGGGTAGAAATGTCTGTCTCTTTCCCCAGTTGCCTGAAGGTGAAATCCATTCATCATTTTGTCTAGAGCTTGTTTGCTTTTGCATGCATTCTTGCAAGTGTGTGTGTGTGTTCATGCAGATGTCCACATGAATATGTGTGCAGAAAATGGGAGGCTTATTCTTAATCTATCAGGTGTCACAGGCTATTGTTCAGGCTGAGTGAACCAGATTGAATTCCTGTGATTCAGTTTGGTTTTTCACTGGTGTTAAACTAAACAATCCCCATGGGTTGCCTGTGTTTTTGACATCATCTGCGACAACAGCCTCTAGCCTCTCTATTTGTCTACCTGTCCCGACCTATTCCATTGGCTCTCAGTAGTGATTTTCATCTATTCTAACACACATCTTTAGTACGGCAAGAGCTGAAGCCAACTTCGTGTTCGGATACACTTTTCACCTTTGTGCAGCCACAAGCATCAGGACATCTACTACCACTCTCAGTGCACCCTAGTGAATGGCAGTGATCCGTGGTTCTGCCGTTTCTGTGGCAGCTATTAAAAGGCGAGGGAAAGGTTACAGTAAATGGCGCTCCAGTGATGTGCATTTCAAGACAGACCTTCTTAACCCTTATGCTACTTTTGAGTTTCTGCCTAACATTTAGGGAATGTCATATTACTTTTTATAGTGTTTTTTAGTACTTCTTTTACACACATAAAACTGTCCATAACAGCTTCACTTTATACCCAGTGCCTGTTATGCTGCTTCATGTTAATTTCTAAGTTCAAAAAAGGTTCTTTCAAGTTAGCTCAACCACTGTAATGAAAGTCTGAAACTGACATTTCGATATTTGATATAAAATAGATAAAGAAATTAACTGAATGTACCCTTATTTCAGTAATAATACAGTATTTTTCTACATGGTATTATAACAGTAGTAAATTAATTTTATGGTAAGCAAACCTTAGGAAATGGGTTATGTGCTGCCATGCCTTTTGTGACAGTAGTCTCCTGTAAAATAAAAATACAACTATGTGCTATAGTTCAGAGCATTCTCTCATAATGGAAACACATTATAAAGTAAGAGAACTAGAAAATCAAAAGCAACTTTCTGGCAGCCCACCTGTCATTGCTACTACTGTTAGTTTACATCTTTCGCAGTCTTTCACTGTGCACAGTTGACGTGGTTGGAACAGGTCAGAAAAGCTAATTTTGTTCATGCAAAAAACTTTTTGTGCACATATATTCACAAAGCTGACATCCATTTTAGCAGGTGTTCCATCAGCACTTTGAAAATTAGACTGTGCTTTTAAGCGTGTAAACATCTATTTGAAATCAAATAGAGTCTGGACTGCCTTATGTTTAACAACAACTTAGAGGTTTAAACAGTCAAACATGGTGCACTCGATGTCGTAGGTTGTGCAGTTACCGCTTTACTTTTTCACAGCATTCTTTTAATACTGACCCTTTGCACAGTTATGACAAGTCGTTTTAAAATTTAATGACTAGACTATGTGTTGTTGTTTTTGTTTTGTTTTTTGGTCTGGGAAGGTATTCATAACATCACTCTTTCAGATTTATGTAACAAAAAAATATGACTAGTTTTTACTTCAGCTTGATTCCAGTCAATCTACAGTGAGCTTTCTAGATATCTGAAATGACGGTTAGCTAGCCAAGATTCAAGATCGTTCATTTCCTGAATCAGAGTTTTGACAATGCTAAATGAGATATCTGGGGATGTGTAAGAACATGAGAAGCTATAAATGAGAGCAGTGACTTAATATTTTGTTTAGGAGAGCTTGTACATAGTTTGTTTTTGTTTGAATAACAATCGAATTTTAAATCACATTTTACCAAGTAAAATAAAGGTGTCTGGGCTCTTTGAGAGAGAGAATGAGGAACTCAAAGTAAATACTCCTCCACATTAGGCATCTGATTACGATGCCTCTTGGGCATCTCTTAAGTAAGGTGTTTTGGGCATGTCCTACGTCTGACAGAGCTTGTCTCTTTGCTGACAGGGGAACACCTTGGTGTACCACCAGAAGTGCTGGTGGGTGGGGAGTGGGAGGTCTGAGAATGATTATTTAGACTGGGATGAATGGATGGAGTTTCTAATATGATCACCTTTCCAGTGAACAAAATGGTCAATGTTTATGTGTTAACACTGCTCAATATAGAATAGAAAGTCTTGAATTAAAATTCATGCACAAATTCATGCACAAAATATTAACTATAATTTTGACAGCCAATATCTGTATAGTCAAAGATGGCTGTGCATAGTGTACCATTTGCTTGAATAACTTACCAATAAATGTGTAAAGAAGCCTTTATTCTCTGATCTTTATGCTCCTTAAATCAGGTCTTTGGCTGACTTCATGAGTTGTCGGAACAAGGTCTTGGTTGAAATAAATGCCTTCCAAGTTGAATAACTGTAAAAGTAAAAACAGATGCGTATAGAAATGATCTTTAAAATAGTCAGTGTTTCAAAATATATTCCGTAATATTTATAATGATGCAACCTGCACATCATTTCAGCCGGTTTCACATAAGGGGTTTTGCCGTAAATCCCACAGAACAGGAAATCACTGCAGTGTTTTCAGGGTAAAAATCTGCTAAAGGCTTTATTTCTTGCCAAGGAATTAAAAGTAAAAGCATGAAAAAATGTGATAGCTTGAAAAGCAAAACCAACTCCAAACCTCACCATGCACCTGTTCTTACAAATTGGCAGTTTACTCTGAATCCCCCCCCACACACACACACACACACACATACACATACACACACACACACACACACACACACACACACACACACACACACACACA
>NW_005187419.1:2325014-2346041 GCF_000239375.1 Pundamilia nyererei
TTACAGCAATAAATCGCCCTCAGCACATGCTACAAACGCACACACACACACACACACACACACACACACACACACACACACACACACACACACACACACACCCTGTCCTCCTCATCTCCAGCTCTGTCCCTCCGAGGCTTCCTTTCCCCCCCTCCTTTCCTTCCCTTGTCACTTCTTCTCTCAGACACCAGGGCACTCATCACAGAGGTCACGCACCTGTCGCCTGCTGTAAACAGGAAATGAATAATTCAGGACTCTGCACTGGTTGACTGGAACAGCTGATGGTCTCTCTGTGACGAGCAAAGATTCATCCAAAGGATTCGCATTATAATCCTCAGCTGGAATCAGACTAATGAGAAACGCTCTCTCGGGAGAGTCTAAGGACTCACTCAGAGGCAGACTGCACGTCCTTGACCTCTGCAGGCGATAAAGTTAGTTTGAAATGGCAGTCCGTAATGGCACAAAGATCTTCTGCCCCACACGGCGTTTTGCATTTTTAGACTTGTTGGATTTCGCTCACTTAAACAAAGGCCACCTCTACTCTTTAAGGATTTATGTATGAGACTTTGAACCTCAATTTAGTATCAAACAAACTAGAGACATAGTAAAGTAATGACATCCTCAGCACAGAATGAAGTCACAGTTCCTCTGTGGGTTATGCTTCTACTTTTATGTTTGGGTAGTTGGTCCTGCCTCACAGGGATATAAGGCCTGTGAGTTCCTCATATGGAAACTAAGGGAGTGACCCTCCATACTGAATTTGTGGTGAGATGGCAGAACAGAGTGTTCCACCAGTGCTCTGAGAACCAAAGTCAGAACAATTACTCACTCATTTATGTGCACACCCTGCTCAGTGAAACACACAGAAAACAGTGATGATGATGAGTTATCTTTAAGTTAATGTAGGTTAAGTCTTGCTACTCTCAGTCATAGGTTGTTTGCATGAAATAAACCCTGGTTCAGTTACTTTGGCAGAAAAAGCAACTAACCCCAAATAATTTGAGAGTAAGAGAGAGCTATAACTGTTCTTTCCACATTTAAACTGTTTGTTTTTTTCAAAACCACTTAAATTTAGTGACTTTGTCTCAATTTAAAGTTTCATAAGCTCGTTACCTGAGGTTAGACCTCCACTCTGCATGCACAATGTTTCACAACAACAGCACGCTTGGATCAGTGCAATAAAAACTGCTCTTCTGTCATCAGTACAATAGGTTGGATTTTTCCTGGTTTGTTATAAAGCGTTCAGTTTTCTCTTTAGGACTAAGGGAGGGATAATTGTCATACAGTTGCCACCAGCGATGGTGGGTGGACTTAGTGTAGCATATCACAACCATTTAATCTGTTTTACAATGGTAGAACTGGTTACATTTTTTTTTCTCATTTTCACAGTATTTCTGGTTGTAAACAAGAAGTGAGGACAAGACCTATCCATTTGTTTTGAGATTAAAAAAAAACAACTCATCCTTGTTTAATAACAGGGCAGCATGGTGAAGCAGTGGTTAGTGCTGTTGCTTAACAGCAAGAAAATCCTGGAGCGACTGAGGAGTTTTTGTGTGCCGTTTACATGTTTCCCTCAAGCTTGTGTGGGTTCTCTTTGGGTCTCTGGCTTCCTCCCACAGTCTGAAGAGATCCATGAAGTTAAGTTAATTAGTGATTCTAATTTGGCCATAGATGTCAGTGATTGTCTCTTTCTTTGTTAGAATGGCAACTCGTCTAGTGTGTACCCTGTCCCTATCTTTGCCCTATTACAGCTGTATTAGGCTTCTCCTGTAGCAGTGAATTGGATAAGAGAGAGATAGATAGATAGATAGATAGATAGATAGATAGATAGATAGATAGATAGATAGATAGATAGATAGATAGATAGATAGATAGATAGATAGATAGATAGAGGTGGTTCTGTGGTATATAACCCTTTACTTGGGCTTACTGTAAACTAATGAGCATCTCGCTTGTCCTTTAGTAATCTCCCCTCCTATAACCTCACCTCTCGGCTCTGGTTTTCCGATCCTGAGGTGTCAGCCTACAGGGGGAGCTGACCTATAACAGAAAGCCAGTTATATTTGAGAGAAATACCCGAGTAGCAAGCTGAGAGGCAGCAAGCTGCCAGTTGGGGCTTGCGGGTAGCTGGAGTGATTGGTTTTCACTTCTTATCACCACACCAGCAGGTGTCAAAGACATGCGGTACTGCGGCACTCTGGGGGGGATTCACAATTATAACACCCAGGCCACCAGCTCACTCCATTCTGTACCTCCACCTCACCATCCATCTGCACTTCTTTTCCTACTTCTGCCATCAAATGAAATCCTGCCAGCCAGTAGTAACTTAAGAATCCTGTTATAGCCTTGCTCCACTAAACACCTGCACATGTTCTGATAAGAATCCTTATCTGCTCAGTCCCATGTCTCCTCTCTGCACCCAGGCAAAGCAAGAACACTCTATAACTAGAGTTGAAGGTATGTACCACCACCACTGGTGATCACATTGATTGTTTTCAATCGTATTATCCTGTCTGCTACATCATATTGAACAATCAAAAGGAAATAAGTGGCTGCAGCAGAGGAGTGCAGTGTTAAGTCTTTTGCTTTGAAAGTGAAGTAATTCTATTTAAAAACATGCCAGCTGCCGGGTGTGCTCCGCCTGCTGTACAATGCCATATCAGGAATGATCCTTTTATGCTCTTCTCCCATCTTTGTAATTACACGCGAGGAATGAGAGGAGACATCTGCATGCCAGCTCTTTGAGGAGAGGAGGAAGGAGACAACAAAGGGCAGAGCCCTTTCTCACAAAGGCTTTCCAATTTGCAACTTGCAGCTGTTTCTCTTCAGAGAGCGTGAACGGCCTGTCCTCTCTCAGGCTAAAAGTGGCTCACAATCCAATCACTGATCTTTTTTCAGGTTTAGTGCTGACCTTTGTCACACAGTGATGCTTTTCCTGCTTTGTAAGAATCTGTTTACTGTGTCTGAGCCTAGCTGAGTTTTGTCCTTCATTAGCAGGTGTTTAGGGAGGAACTTGATAAGGGACGGCTCATTTTGGGGAGGAGTACAGCTGTACTGTCTGATGTCCAATTCAAAAACCACTCTCGTTCGCATAAGCTAATGTTCACGGATGCTGGTGTTTTGGTACTGTCGTCATTACGCGTATCTATGCATGGGTCGACAACCAGGGCTGTGCACTGCGTGAATCTGACTATGTACAAATATTTAGCAGTGTGGGTCTTGTGTTTGTTTGTTCCCTGGCAATTTCCCACCATTGTTTCACCTTTGTTTAGCTGCATATGCTGTACAGGATTGAAAACCAAATGAGTCTAATGGATCCACAAGGCATGGCACTGCGACCCGTAAATTAAGTCCCACAGATGTGCTTCTGTAGATTAATCTTCCCGCTCATGAGCAATTAGCCTGGCAGTGATGCTGAGGCATGAGGCTGATTTGAAACAATTACAGCCCAGGTTGGGCAAAATTAGCTAGTTCAATTCCCAAGGTCGCTACTGATTGCGAGTGATGGTACTTTCCAAAGCAGCCAGGGGTAATTGGCTTTTAACACCAGCACATTCTTCAGCTAACCTTTTTACCTGGATGTGGACACTAGGTCACTGAAAAAACTCCATCTGTTCAATCATCAAAGATATCAGTTCTTTCTGCATATCTGGTTTAAATTATATTTGAGCTGCTACTGAGTTTGTTTTTTCTCAAACCTCCATTAAAGTAAGTGAGCTGTGAATGAATTATCACTGTGCTAACAGCTGGAGGACTTTTTTTCTTTCTTTTTTTTAGCCACGTTTACTCCCCTGATGTAACTGCACTTTTCCTTCTCAAATAATATAAGACTTTCCTGTTATGTGCATGTGGTAAAAGAAGATAAAAATGATTTGGCCTTACAGCTAAGACTTAAAACGAACAGGAAACCTTTTGTATTTTTATAGCCAGTACACATTTCCATTAAGTTTTAATTTGGCCGTAGACACTTGCCTGATAGCAGAATTTAAATTAGGTGTGTTATGCGAAATGTCTAAAACAAAGACCCTAGTAAAAGGCGAATGAGTGAGGAAAGAGACATTTTGTGAAAAACAAATTCAGGTGGAATGGATTTAGATAATCACGGGTCCATTTGATGGCAAGAAAAAAAATCTGCTCTGCAAAGCAATTTACTGACTGCAAATTCAACCTGCTTTGCAGAAGCTCTTTTGCATAACAATGAATGTAATATACAAGAAACGTACAGTACAATTCTCTCTGCAAGCACTTTGCTGTTGTCATTCATATAAATAAAGGGAAAGTTCTTGCCAGCGATTCTTACAAATCTCACACGAATTGCGGCTGTAAATGAATCATTAATTGTGAAGGGCTTTTCTCCTCTGTGTGTGTGTGTGCGATGCAACTTGATGCTCGTCTAGTGGGGAATTCAGGAGAGGATAGTTCCACTGTGTTTAACATAGCTACAACTTCATTTTCTTTTCCCTTTCGTCATAGCCTCATAACCACCTTTAGTCCCGCATCTTAGTGTCTCAGTGAATGTTTCATCTCTTGCATTTCTCAACAGCTGGGGAGTTAAAATTAGAAAGCTGCCTCTGTCTTGTCCTTATTTACTCTTTTACAAGGCATCTTCCTTACTTGAAGAGCCAAGTACACACATCACACCTCACATATCTACCATAATCAATTTATAATGAGTTGTCACACTTGGCATGATAGCTTTGTGACGCTTGGTTGACCAGCTTGATATTTATTCCTGTAAAAAACTATGTACTTAATCCCGCTTCCACAAATGATTCAATTTGCTGTGGAAATGAACCTTATCGGAGTTCCTGTCAATCCTGCACTGCTTCTAGCCAAAGGTTTTTGCATATTTAGGAGCATGGCACAACTTTGAATTATTTTATTCAGTATTGTTTGTTTTTAACATGACTCTTTAAACTGGAGTAATGTCATTCACGGTAATGATGGTGGATGGTGAGGGGGTTAATGTTGACTCTCAGACAAATGTTTAAATTTTACCTTTGATTGTTTTCACCTTTCCAGCTCTATCTGTTTATTAAAGTTAGTTTTGTTTTCATCTAAATGGAAAGGTCCAACAGCTGTCATTATTTTTGAAAACCAAAGTGATGGGATTAAGAGAAGTGTGGGGGACTTATTAAAGCAGCTCACCCTCCGGCTTAAAAGCAAAGAAACAAAAATAATGTTTCTTTCCTGCTTTTTTTCTGGTTTTTAGTCACACTGAAGTTCTGTGTACAGCTGCTGTTGCTGCACCAGAGCAATGACTGGCCAACGGCACCATCTGCATAAATGAATGTGTTTGATATTTTCCTTCTCCGCCTCCTTTTTCCCATGTAGCATCAGGAATCAAAAGCATCTCTGCTGCTTGCCTTTAGAAGACTGCCTCGTAGGGTCTCACAGTGGGGAAGCCGAGCAATTTGTCTCTTGATGGCTCCGGGCTTATCGTCTCTGCTTGACAGATGGGCATTGCCTCTGCTCAGGTTGGGTTTGGTAGCAGAGCACAGCTCACTGCTTGACAGAACTCATTACAGACACACCCCAGGAGAAGAAGCATCTCCACAAGGTCCTGCTACTGGGCCCCCACGACTCACAACGGAGCCAAATACTGTAAACCTAAACACACTCCTGAAAGCCTTTCTGATGTTTTAGATTGAATGTGAAATTTAGGAATAATTGCTTGCAACCTGCCACTAGCTAGAACATTTGAGATATTATAATTTCACACATGACTAACTATTATTATTATAACACCGTAATATTAAAAAAGACACAAATTACAGACAATTAAGCTAATTTTGTACTTTTGTACTTTTAGAATGAAATATGAATAAACAAATTACAGCAAAGCCAGGCTTTGGTTAGTAAGTTTGTCTGATGAAGCACTGTTGATGCTGAAGCCAAAGGCTGTAGAAAAATCTCAGATCATATTTTATTTATTGACAAAAAATAGCTCTCTCTATACCTTTGTTTAAACTGTAAAAGAACTGCCTGAGGCCTATAAAACATTAAAAATGTTTTGCATACTTAACTTACTTCATACATTGTTTCATTTTGTGTTGGTAATTACAGAAATGACCCCAGTGAAGTAGGACAGTAAGGCTAGCTGAGTACAGGTGAGGCTCTGGGGTTGACAGAGAGGTAAACGCAAAACTTTCACGGTCTGACTTTGAATATTTCCTCTAAAATTGCATGTGAAAAAAAGTTATAAAGTCATCTCTCTTCCTAAGCATGCTCTACTTTCAGTCGGGGGTCAAACTGTGCTTAGCCTTGCATATAATCAGGCCACATGGAGCAGGCTGCCACCTTCTGCAATCCAGAGTAAAGAAGGGGAAAGGAGGCCAAAACTAAATATGAAAGATTTTTTTTAATGAGTAGATTAGCTTAAAATATAAAAGAAGCAACTGTGCTGAGATTGAATTTAATACTCATAAAAATTCTTAGTGGACAAGCACACCTCACCATTCAGACATCAGAAATCAAAGAGTTGGGACTCTGCACTGTTCAAATATTCCTTGTACATATTTACCTTCTAAACTATATATGGCTCTGACACACACTGAAATACAAACTGCCGTGTGTAGCACAAACAATTATCAACTTACACACTTCAGTGCATAATATCTAGCCACAGTGCAGCCAGCACGGCAAGCCGAGCGACCCCGAAAAAAAGAGCAAAAACACAATTCGAATAAATAAATTTAAAAAGCTTTAAGCTAAGGTGGAAAAATGAGAGATGGGAAGCAGGGGAGCTAAAATGAGAGGGTTCTTTGGAGAGGGAAAAAAATTAATTGCATGCCACTGAGAATATATTCTACTTTCTCGCTGAAACACAGAAATTGCTTACACACATAACAATCTCCAAAAGGTCTGGTTGAAAGCAAAAACAGTTGCAGCTCATAGTTGTAATACTAGTGTTCGTATCATGATGGACAGAAGCATACAGGTCATCGTATTTCACGCTGAGGAAATGGTCAAATTGGCTTAATGGATTGCTAAGTGAAGTTCCTTCATGATCTGTTTAGTGGTTCATGTAATCAGTCCAGCCACATCTCTCAGCTTATCTTGCAGATTATCAGCATAACTAAAGGAGCGGGTGGTGGGGGAGTGGGGATCTTTAATTAAAGCTGATTGTATTTAATGTTCTTGTCCAGACTATAATAGTTCCCTCAGTGGCCCCCACACCACCACCTGACCGAGTAGAAGCTAATTGGCTGTTAGGAGTTACTTATCTCTTTCACTCCTGGATTCTCTCTCCAATCTTTGTCTCTTTCTGTCTGTCAGTGACATCCAGAGGCAGCGCAATGTCAGTTTGTGCCCTCAAATAGCTGTGAACCTCTAATACACTATGAGCCTGATTTACAGTTTCCAAGCATAGAGCAGTTGAAGCAGTCGTTTGTATGCATAGCATGTCTTGGGTTACTTCATACCACAGTGAAAAAGATGTTCTATTAGTTTCATTACTGTAACTAAAAAGCTCCACTTCTCTATTTTTACACAGAGTTGTAGTTGTTGCCTCTTCCTATGCTGTCAGATCTAGTCCCATCAGCACCTCTGAGGCAGGGCAGCAGCCGCTGGGAAGTTCGCAGGGCGACTGGGGGATGGTGAAACAGTGTGGCAACAGTGTGGCAGATGCACAATGAGCCACATCGTGTTATGACTCTGAGTGTGCGTGTCAGAACTCGACTGTGTGCGTATTAGGAACATGAAGGCTACAGTCACTGACTGAATTATGAAGACCGTGCTAAACATCATCAAAAGAGAGGTTATAATGTGTACTTGGCAAGTGACAAAAGAAGCATCCGCATGGTTCAGTGTAATTATGTTCACGTTGTGCCTGCACTTAGTGCTCATCAATTCACCAGTCAGCAATTTCCCTTGCAAATCCATGTTCATTTAAGTTCAGATATGTAGATATTCATCATCACAGCTGGATAATCAGATCAGAGGCCTAATGATGAAGGTCTTACTGACAATCTGACTGTTACTCAGCAGGCAGCCACAGCTGAGCATCAGGGATGCGGTACACAATGTCCTCTAAATATGTGGAAATCATATGTGGAATTGTAAAGTAAAGGTTTTTACTCCAGTGATCCCACAATCACGTCTCTACAAAGAAAAAATAAAAATGATGCAAAACTGGAGACTTGGACAAATACATCTCTGATATGTTCTTTTAAAATGTTCTTAAGCAAAGGATTTCATCATGTTTCCTTCTGCACCAAGCTCCATAGGAAACTTCATAATAAGACTTTTTGTTTCTCTTAGTCTAACCTTTGAGTTGTGAACTGGAGAGCTTGTCAGCAAGAATGGTCATGTACTGTTTTGTCTCTTTATACCAACTGTACATCCACTGTCATGAGGGTCCTTAGAGGTCTACAGCAGTACAGTTTCCTATTCAGCTTCTGAGGGCTGAGGACAAAGTTTAATGAAACCCTAAAATTTAGATACTAATATTAGTTAACCTTGCAGATTTGGAATAAATGTTGCCAGCCCAGTTTTGTGATATCTGAGATTGAATTAAAGGCTTGGGTCAATTAGGGTGAATCAATCATCGTATGTCCAACCTTAAAGGGCACCTGCTTGGAGCAAGTTGATCTCAGGTGAAATTGTATGTCATCTTGGACAACAACAGTATGGAGAAAAAGAAGGTGGAGATCCACTCACCGAACTTCAAGACCCTGCTGTGCCAGCAGCTATCCACATAATTACACTGGGCCACAAATAGAAAGGTTTTCTCTCCTCCCAGACCCTCTCCTTTTTTTCCCCTGTGCTGCTCAGCAGTGAGAATATATGCAGAGCACTGAGGAGAGATGGGGTATTTAGATGTGAGAAAAGGCAATTTGTCAGAAACCTAAGAGAGCACTGGAGTACTGACAAGAGGATTACAGTAGAAGGACTTGGGGGTTGAAGGGCTAATTCTGCAATCGTGAAAGAGGGACGGCTCAGTGTGCCTGCATGTATACATTAGAATCCATTATTTTTCTCAGGTGTGCATGTAGAAAATAATTGAAAAATCGCTGCTTGAATTCCACGACTCAAATGCGCCTCACAAACACACATATCCGAGTAGATACAATGTGACGGTGGCTGTTGTGTAACCAAGCCCAGTGAGTCATGAGAGGGAGGAATGCGCTGTTGTGATGGGAGGAAGAGGAGGGAGCCTGCCTGGGGAAGGACTGGCAGAGACAGTCAGATCCGTTAGCAAAGTCATCTGGGAGAGAGAACGAGGCTGGACATTTGGTTTCAGGCCTTGCCTCAACTGCCAGTGGTTGTCTGGGCCACAAGTGAGGCATAAATAAATCTAAGCCTTGATGCAGACATAACTTTGGACAGAAAGAGCATATGTGCACCTAACCACATATGCATGCAAACGCATATGTAGAGGAACACGCACATGAGTGGAACATTTGCAGAGTGATGGGAGGTTAACGGAAGTAGAAGGCTAAAAGAAAAATAAATCCACTGTCCTTACTAACATACACACACACAAACACAAGAAATGGGGATGTACTTGCTTTAAAAAGTAGTTCTAGTAAAATCCCGTACAATATGCGTCAAGTGCAAAATTATACCTTGTTTGATTTTATGTGTGTGTGTGTGTGTGTGTATTTGTGTGTGTGTTGACTTCCCGCTTGCCCTCGGAGCTATTTGTTTTCAGATGTGCGTAGGCAGTTTTGTTTATATGTCTTACTGTGTATGTTTGATTCTCGTCTAGTACATGCAAGCCGAGCGCACACACTCCCTCGCTTGCTGTCATACATGCCAGGATTCAGGCTGTGCGTCCATTGCAGTGTTATCATCCAAAGAGGCAAACAGCCAGCCCCTGATTTAATAAGCTGCCTAGGGAGTCACATAGAGGTGGGGAAGCACTATCAGCTGATAACTGTCCTCCCTGCGAGCCCAGCTTTTTTTTCTCCTCTGATAGTCCTGCCAAGAGAAGACTCAGCTTTTCCTTGTTTTTCTGTGTGATTGTGAATGTTGCGAGTAGGAGCGATCCCCTGCCGGCTGCTGCCCACGTGTCTGTAGGCTGCGTCCGTCCTGTGCTGACTCTTTCAGTGTCAGACAGACAGCAGAGGAGATCCCACACATGGCAAAGGCAGGCCTGAGCCCAGTGCTGAGAAGCATATGCTCAAGGCTTTAGTGTTTCAGCCCCCCACCCACCAAATACACACATAACTGCCAATCCTGCCAAGCCGCAAAAAGCCATGGGCCAGACTACTGACAGATTCCCCATCTATCACTGTGTTCCGCGCTTTACACAAGCCATACAGCTATATCAACATCGTACCGCAACCTTGACAGCAATTTTGAGAGAAAAAAGGTCCTACAAAGATGCCACAACAAGCAAGAAAAAAACCAACACAAAATTTTGCAGAGCACCAACTGCGCTTTATTTTGACAGCTTCTGTTATTTTGTTGGGTGTGATGGCTTTGTAGCAGTGTTTGAGCAGTCTTCTGGTGATCTGTGAGTGGAATAGCTCTGTATTTTATCCAGTCTAGTCTTTCTAGCAATGATGTTCGAAGCTGATGCTAAAAGAATCATGTACTGGATGTGTAGGATATTGGACAATGTATATAGTTATGTAATTACATAGTTAGACATGGACCAAAGATCTTAATAATTTCCATTGCTTTTAATGTTTTATTGTCAAAGGTTAGTGAGGGTGGTGTATGCCTATGCAGCTATCCTGGGAAAATCCTAGAAACCCTTTTAATGGTTGTCAAACCACATCTTCACTGATACATACTGAGGTGTGAAAACACGCCATTAATGGTACACGGGATGTCTTCAAATCTCGTCTTTATTGGGGAAAGAGTTAAAGGATTCTTTTTTATTGTCAAGCTTTTGTATTTCTGTGGTGCTGATGTTTTTCTACAGTTGGTGATTGTTTTTTTTTTCTGTGTGCGACTACCTCAGTATAAATGTGTATGGCACAACAGCTCACATGATAGGCATACTTTCAGGTGGCCACCGTGACCCGCAGCTGACATCGAATGATTGATCCTGTTGCTGGGATAAGTGCCTGCACACTGCTGAGCACACCGGTCTACTGAAATGCAGCCAGGCGGAAAATTAGAAATCTCTTCATCCCTGATCCATTTGAAATCTGATAACTCCTATCTTCCCCTCTTGCAGGCACCTTTTCTTAGCCAATAAATCAGTAATTAAATAATGTGTTTATGTGTATGTGTGTGCATGTACATAAGGGGCAGGTGAGTGTCCTTGGGGGGGATGAGTATGGATAGTTGAGGTGATTGGGGTATTTAACACTGCCCATCCACCCTCAAACACACAGGTACGTCTTTAAACACATTGTGTTGTCCCAAGTACAAGCGCCTGCCTAGTCACAAATGGAAGTGTACACATACAAACAAGTTTCACAGTGAGTGCTTGGTGACAGCTGGAGGTGTAATGGTGCCTCTGGTATCAAATAAATCAAAGTCAGGCCTCCCCTGAGCACTGCGTTTGTCCCCTTCGTAGCCAGCAGTGTAGTTGCTCTCCTACAGTTGCACTGAGACAGAAATATCTCTCATGTGAACATTTCATAATGCTTCTTAACTTCTAACATCAGTCTTGTTGTGTTGTCCAGGTACATCGGCCCAGGGCAGCCCACTTCTGGCTTCCCTCCCCGTCCCAGGACGACCTCTGCAGCCTCAGCTCGACCTCAAACACCTCCTGCCCTTCAGACTCAATGGATCCTCCCCACTTAGCCTGTTCCCTAACTTTAATACGGTGAGTCTAGTGGGTCTAGTGGGTACTAGTCATAATAAACCTTACTTTTAGAAAAAAAATGGACTGAAAAATAAGACGTTGAAGTCATTTGAGAACAATGTTCAATGTCAGCAATACTCTGTAAAAAAACAGTTTAACATTTTGTCTCATCTTTCAAAGCATACTTTGAAAGTTACACAGAATTTGAGGCAAGGCCAATTTTTTTTTAAAATCTAATCAGCTACAAAAAAAAAAATCACACGCTGAAGGGTATTGATTAGAAGACAACACACAGGAGACATATTAGCCTGATTTCGTTCTCTGTGGCAGCATGAGGCATATTTTTATGGTATAAGGGTCGGGGTACTTGTACACATACTTCATCATTTTTGTGTCAATATGCCCCTCATGCCAACTCTGTTTATATCAGGGGGTGTTACAAAGAAATACAGGCCTATAAAGCTGTGTCATTATTGCTACCTATTCTGTTTGTCACTATATCAATACTTTTCCTGCTACACCACAGCCTCCAGTGCTGTGCCCAGGCTTTATCCTAGCTTTAGGTTACAGTTTTTAATGAAGCAAGGTTTGACCTCTGAATATTGCTTTGGTGACTTGTGTCACTATATTTGATTTATTTTGGTTTAAAATGTAAAATTGGGTAGACATGCAGGCATTTTTTAAAATAATGCAAGTGTGTATTTGTAAATACATTTGAGACACAGAAACACAGTTTTTTCCCCATTTCTTTATTGAAAAGGTCAAATATAACATAGTTTGAAAGGCTTAAAATAGTATTTTTCCAGCAAAAAGATGATTCACAAAGAAAAGCATTGCAAGCTTAAACAATCTGTGGAAACTGGACAAGTGGGAGATAAAAACAAGATGTGGAAGACCTGAAAAATTATCTGCTGCAAATGAAAATGATGGCCTTAAGAAATAGGTGGAAAAAAATCCAGCAAAGACCTGACACAGGACCTGAGTGATGCATCTGCTCCATATGAAGACAGAAACTACTGTCAGATTTTGACCCACCATGCATTACCATCTGGTAAGCGTCTCACTGGCAACAGTTTTATTTGTCCGCATGACAATGATCTTAAACACACTGCCAATAAAGTAAACGCATAGCTTGTTAGAAGACAATAGACCACTATCACTCATAGACAGCCCCCAAATATTGACTTTTAAGCCCAATAAGAATGTACAAACTGTGTCTTTGCTTTGTTTTGGGGTTTTTGTTGTGTGAAAAATGACCACACACACACACACAGTCCGTCTCAGGAATTTAGAGACATACTAAATGTTTTTCTTTTTCACTTCGCATCCAAATGTAGATTTTCTTCTGTCACTTTTCATCCTGTTCCCAAAATTGTTTAGACATCTGGCAAAGCTGTCTTCAGTGTCTTTTAAAGATCTTTTCACCACATTTTTGCTACTTGGGGCTTTCCTACAGATAGAGTTAGTCGAGGTCAGCTGTGTTCTCACTACTGGAAATACTTCATAAGCTTTAGGACAGGGTTAGAGCATGTAGAGTGTGACAGCCACTTGCTTGCATCTTCACAAAAATACAAGTAGATATACTATAGAGTGCACTGGGAATGTGGCAGGTTAAAAACTATTTAATATCCCGTCCGATCACACTGTATTGGATATTTGCCTTCTCACTTTCTCCTCCACACATTAGGTAATGTCTAGGGAAGTTCAGGATTGCAGTTTATGTGTAAAAATAGCCTCTGTTTCAAACATCACCCACAAACCATTCAGTTTTCAAGCACATTGACTCTGATGGCTCAGTCTCTGGAATTAAAAGCTTATATCTTTGATCCTTTATTTTCCAGCACTGTGGTCATTGTCATTTCAAGTGTGTATGTGTGCAAGCATTTTTTGATTTCTTTGATCCTACTTTTCCACTCTGCGTGTGTGTAGAAGAGTGTGCCACAGTGTCCAAGTGTTTTCAGTCCTTTCATTGCAATATGAAACTATTTCCAGTTCTGTGGTCTGTAAATGGAGTATAAGCTAGAGATTTAGCTCCTGCATACACTTTTACACCTTTTGAAACTGTACATATAAAAAGTAGGATGAGAAAGAGGGAGATTCAGTCATCTGTCTGTCTGGCTGGTTCTTTACAATGGAGGACATGTGTGAGGGGGTGGATGAGACATAAATGTTTGCTCTATGATGTGTATTTGTGTATGTAGGGGGCTGCCAGCCTGTGTGAAAAGTGCAGCTCTTTTTTTTTTCTCATTTGTTCAACCGCCTACTGCTTTGGGTCATGAAGTCGGCTATACTGCCCTGTGGAGGATTGAGCAAAAGCAGCGTGGTAAACATTCACTCCTCTAAAACCTCATGTATTTATATTAGTGGTGGAGGCAGTGGGGTAGGTGTCTGTCAGTGTTTTGTCTGTGTTTCTCTTGTGTTTCAATGGGAAAATTGCTGTTTTTATTCTCCAACCAATGTCTGTGCCTCACCATTCTAATTTGGGGTTTTAGTTTTGCACATTATGCTTCCCTATTAGAGAAATAAAAGCATCCATATAAGTAAAAGCTATTGGAGACGGAAAAGGCAGTAGATTACCAATGAATGCGGCAAGGTAGTACAAAGGAAATCGTTTTTACCGAGTCGCAATACTGTTCAGTCTGCCATTGTTAAATAGAATACAACTCGCAGTAGGACTTGGAATCTACCACAACCACAATGCAGAAATTATGATAACCACGGAAATAACATCAAATCAGTGTCGCTTCAGTCACGGGAGGAGATGATTAGCCCCCATAATACACAGTCTGACAGTGCAGCTGTGGCATTAATCACAAAGTCCATTCAACAAAGAGCCCCGGGTTCTCTTAGCCTTGATAAGGCACACGTTGTCCCAGACGTGTGCAGGAGGGAAGATGAATGCACCTGTCTCCAAAACCAAATATCCTCCGGTTCCCCTGGTGTCCCTTCTTACATCCTCCCACTGCTCCACCCTCACTCCTCATCCCTTTGTGTGTCTCGTTCTCTCTCTCTGTCTCTATCTATCTACCCTGAAAGCCCATCACGGACTCAGCCACCCGGTGCAGGATAAGTTCTGTCTGCACTAGGATGGCAGGGTAGAACCGAGGGCTTGGACAAAAGACGCATTTATAGCAGTCGGTTCAGGATGGCTGCAGACAGACAATGGACACATTCTTCAGTTCCTAAAACAAACGGCTGTGCGCAGCCTGCTTTTCTAAGGTGGACAGAGGGCAGCAGGAAGAGCTAGGTTTACCTTGGTCAGGCTACAGTTGGTAAAAGGAAACAGCCATTTGCTTCCAAAGATATCTCTGTGTCATGTAGAGGAAACCAAAATAAAGCAACAATGGTAAAGAGCCCTGAGGGAGAGATGTACCTGCAGCACGAAGGTTTCATTGTCAGATGTGTTTATATTCCTTTTCACACCTGGCCATGAGGAAGCCGTAGTAAATAGACTCTATCCTTGCAGAAGAGGCAGCTACCTTGGACATGGCACAGTTTTTTGCAGTGTGGAAGAGTCTGATGTTTTTTAACCTTATGTGCCAGAAACAAAGCAAAGCAGTATGCCATGAGCACGCCAACACTCTTTGATCTCTGGGCAGGTGAGGCTGTCAGCACAGCCACCAGTGTAGTTTCAGTAAGCGTAGCGGTATCATTCAGTGTGTGAAGAGTGATCTCCCCGTCCCTCCGGAGACCCTTCTCTCAAACGAGCTGAGGAATAGAGTGGGTCAGACCCTGTACAAGCCTGGGGCAAGATCCAAGGTGATTGTTATATGTGATACCACGCTGAAAGGTGCCCCAGTGAAATCAGCTGTCACTGTGGAATGCAGATCTTATAATGAAGCCTCAGGTTTCACCCTGCTGTTTATAGTATGGTGTTCTGGGACTCTCTGCTGTCTCTTCATAGGCAGTTAAAACAGTTTTAGTCTGTCTAAAACCTTCTGCAGTAAACACTTCATTGTGGGCTGCAATGACTCATAAAGTTTAAGCAGTGAAGTTTTGGAGATTACAATGAAAATACATTCTTAAAGAAGAAACTCTTTTCCCTGTAGATTCTTATGGTGTAGGTGTTGATTTATCTAACAGTTTAAGCACCACACTTCCCCCATTAATATCACCGCTGCAATACAACGCACAAAAGTGTAACTCACTAAAGGATAAGGATCATCTTGGTTCTGCATCATCTTTTCATTCAAATTGAAAAGGTGATTGTTTGCGTGAGGTGGTGTTTCATACCTGAAACCCATCAAGATCGTCATCCAAACACAGAAGCAGTTACTTAATTTAGTCAAAGTCGATGTGACAGCAGCAAAACATCTCTTGTCTTTTGTGCTTAAGTAAAGAAAAAAAAATTACATCCAGCGAGTTTGAAAAATAATAGATCTGAGCTTTCTAGGAGGAGAAAACTGTGTTTTCATCTTTACTTTAGAATTCTCAAAAACTCAGGTGTACAAAAATTGGGAGATTAAAAAAAACAATACCATAATTGCAATCAGTGAATACAATCAGTTGATTTACAACAAGTAGAAATGCAGCATGTGGTACTAGAAAGTGGTGTTTACCCTGGAAGTTGCATTTCTTAGGTAGAAAAATAACGAAATCTTGGAGGAGTAACATATTATCTATCGAGAAATAACTTGAGTTCATTCAAGGCCATCTAAACTCTTTTAGGGATTGTGCCATTTTTTGTTCTTTAGTATTACTATTTTATTAACTCCTTCGCTGAATATTGCACAGTATGTCACTACTGTTGTAGTAATTCCACCAAACCACAGTTGCACTTTAACAAAGTGAGATGGAAAACCCTTTGATCTTAGTTATCTTTGATTTATTTAATTTTTCTTCCTTTTTTATTGAACAGCAGCTAAGCATATTTTTTGGGAAGCATAAGAAAAAGCGTATTTACTTTTATACTTAAAATAGTCTAATTTCTCTCCTTCAGTTTGGCAGTTCACCAGCAGCTTGACTACAGTAATTAGCTTGCATGCATAATAAGGTGGCGCCCTGTCACCTTATCTCTTCAAAATGAAGTTTGCCCTCGTCTAGTGCATCAGAAGGAGTTTAGCAGTACGACTCTTAATGAGCATCTTTAATCAAAATAAAGCCTCTGGTAATGTTCCGTGTATGTAAGCCAAAGAGCTACTGATGATCAGAAAATCTGTATCACGTGCTGACAGGAACCGAGTTATTCTCTTTACATTAAAGGGTAAGGCAGCCTCATGCTGACATTACAGAGTAACCTTTTAATTTGTTTCAGTTTCATTTCATAAGCTCAGCTGTCACTGAAATATACTCTCTGTTTCTTTTTACATTTAATATATTTTTATTAATAGTGGTATGCTTTGACTTTCATGTGAGGAGTATTCTCCATGCCCTCTGGTTGCACACAGCAAGAGCTCAGACTGTGGTGATCCCACAGCAGAAATGGGTTGCCTTTTGATTCTAACATTACCTTATCATCAGTAGCATTTAATGCTTTCCAGTTTTTTTTTTATTATTATTTCCATCTTGTGTATTCAAAAATAGCTTTTCCTTGTTTTCCTTATTTTCTGCCATCCGTATATCCTGTTAGTCTGTTCTTATAATAAAGCTCATAAGAACCATGGCCAAAGCTCCAAATAATGAGGTCAGAGTATGTAAACATAATTCTTGAGTCAAAAGCCCGGACTTCAGACTGTCTATTGATATTTTTTTCTATTCCTATTCCCATACAGAGCTGGGAATATTTTTTTCTATCCCTTGCTCTGTATGATCTATCGCAGGCATACAGCTGTGGCTGTGAGGACTTCCCATTTACCTGCTGTTTATTTGTTTACCAGGGGGAAGCCAATCAAAGCTGGCATAAAAGGCAGAGTGACTAGTGGATGAATTTAGGGGTTGGACCAAGGCCTAATAAGGATTACATTGATCTATGAATCATGCAGGGCTGCTCTAGAGGAGCCTGAGAGTAAAGATAGTTTGGAGTTGCAAAAAAGAATATCCACACTGATGCACAACTCGCCACCTTTAAAGGAAAGTGAATTTATGGGAACTAACCTCACCTCTGAAACAAAGTAGCTTCTATCATTTGGGAAAATAAAATTATATAGAACTAATATAGCTTATACTTGTCATGTGTTTCTGTTTCTCAGATGGACCCTGTCCAGAAGGCTGTGATCAACCACACTTTTGGTGTTCCACAGCCACTCAAGAAGAAACAGATTATCTCCTGCAACATTTGCCACCTGCGCTTTAACTCGACGGTAAGACACGCTGCATTGGCTTTATGTTTCGGTGTTTATGAGGAAGAAAGAGATAATGTTGGACTACAAGGCAGGGAAACAGACAGTACGCCAGACTGTGTAATTTAAAACATAAAAGCACACTATGCTAGAAAGTGAGTCTGGCCTCAGAGAAGATTGTTTTGGGCTTCTGCTATCTTCTTGAATTTATGTCACGATCAGCATTTTGGTTTTAGTTTGTTATGTTTAAGTCCTTTAGGTTTTCTAAGTTCATTCTATCATGCCTAGGTTGTCATTATAGTTCTTTGTTTGTTAGTTTCCCTTTGCGTTTTCTACCCCTGTATTAAGTCTCCCCTGTCCTATGTGTTTCATGTCTGCATGTCATTTGTTGTTCATGTTGTCATGTCTGTCTCATTGTATTTGCTGGTTTAATTTGAAGAGGTCATGTGTTCCTGTGTTCATTGAAGAGTAGAAGTTTTACTCTTCTACTGCATGTCATTATGTTCATTTGTGTCAGCTGTTTTTCCCCATGTGTTTCCACTTCCCCTGATCACCTCCTGTGTGCTTTTAGTCTGTGTGTGTTCATTCCTGCCTTGTCCGAGCGTCTGCTATCCTACCTTGTCTCCATGTCCATGTCCATGTCCATGTCCATGTCCATGTCCATGTCCATGTCCATGTCCATGTCCATGTACATGTCCATGTCCATGTCCATGTTCCAGGGTTTTGTTTTGTTTTGTTATGTTATGTTTAGCTCAGCCAGTTTAGGTTATAATTCAGTTTTGTCTTTGCTTTAGTTTTTCTTTGCTAAAATCAGCCTTCAATAAACGGCTCATTTCCAGTTAATATTAAGTCTTGTTATTTTGCGTGTACGCACTTGGGTCCAACCTCTCCACTCCCTATAGTCTGCCTCTGCCAGACTGTGACAATTTAGTTCTTATTATCTTTCTCCAATTACCTCAGATCACTGCATTTTTGCATGCTGTGTGCGTTTGTGTGTCATCTGTGTGTGTATAAGGAAATGCGAAAAAGGTCTGAGTGTTTCCCTTTCTCCAAATGATGGTATATTTAAATGAAAAATTGGTCATTTGATTTTTATTTCTATGTAAAAGTTTGTTCGGTTTTGCTTTCTTGTGAGTTGTTTTGGTATGAGGGATTAGACAGCAGGGAAAGCTGCCGTTTATCAGCAAAGAGCAGAAACAATCAGCCGCCACAGCAGGAAGCAGCATTCTCGGTTCCCTACTCCATTTTTGCCACCCTCGCTAAAGCACATGGATATACACATACATGCACACACAAACGTGCAGACTAGATTGCATACACAGAAAAACATCCCATGACATTTTATGCATATTTACATAAGCAAGAAAATGTCCAGAAAGCCAGAAGACTTCTTCGGTCTAGGCACAGCTAAGCGCACACACTCGCTGTCACACACTTTTATTTGGACTCCATCTTCAAAGAAGGTCTGAGGCACAGGAGACAGGGAGCTGAGGGGGGAGCAGAGATGCAGTCGTGCTCTTCACACACTAGAGCAAATCCCATTCCCGGCCTCTGCACACCGACTTAAAGAGGAGTGTCAGGTCTGACTGTAGCTTTATCAGTCTCTCAGAGAGCATGAATACTTTTCTAACACTTCCATGCACCCTCCTTAGAGTTTGCTCAGATATTATACCAACTTATCCTTATGCATAATGCTCAAAGGGGAAATAAGTAAGCTCACTTTGCTGCTCAGTAGAGCACAAATAGACCTTAAAGAGCAACTTAACACCAGCTGACAATCTTGTTTTTAGCAATTCCTCAGTGGTTTGACCTTTCACCCACCTGCAGTGATGCAGAGGTGTACTCTGGGGTGTATCTTTGATGGATGTTTCCAGGTTTCTAGTATTTGTGCTAAGTTTATAGGCTAACCAGCTACTTGTGCTAGCCATACAGACAGATATAAATTATGGGAAAAAATCTGATGAGGCGATGTTGTGCAACCGGATGGGGGGAATGTCACTGGCATGGTTATCCCTGTTGGGCCAGTGTAACAGCCCTTGGTAACATTTTATGTGGCCCAAAACTACAAGCACGATTGTATGTTTCATTCCACAACAGTAGTAGTAGTGCAGAACAAGAAAGCATTTCTCTTCAATTTAAACTCTTCTGTTATGTATTTTATAACACTGAAACGTAGAGCTGGTGTCAAAGAATGTAAAAACCACCACAGAAATTTTTGATGATCTATAAACCACCTGAAAAAGGACCGTACCAACATGAACCAAAATAATTTCAAGAGATTAATAACCAGTGGGGGACTGGCTGTTGGGAGCGCTGCATGTCAGTCTGTTGGCCTGAGAGTTGGTTTGGCCTTGAACTTGAGCAGCAATTTTACAAAAACAATCATTTGGTACAAGATGCACATTAGATGCAGTTCTGTCACTCTCACCTATACACTGTATGATCTTGCCACAGGATCCATGGCACGCAGGTGTGCACCTTTGTTTCGACAGGCAAGCCTGTCTATGTTAGACAAGTCACCTAGTGTATTGTTAAAGGAAAGGCTGGATAGACATGGCGAGACTACAAAAACAGATAAATACATGTACAGGGACCAGGTTATTCAGAAATTCTAGCATAAACAAAACTTTCAGAATTCAGCCAAAGATAGGCTACTTAGTCACAATTTTTAAAATTTGTAATAATTATAATTTTCATATACAAATATAGTGGAAAAATGTCAGACTTCTGAAATATGTGTTAGTAGAACATATAATAGACTAAAATATCTATATATGTTCTTTTTCTGTACAGTTTGTACAGAACAGTACAGAATACAAACACAGAATACAAACACTCGCACCATATTTCTTTTTAAAGACATGTCTCAAAGGGTAAATCATCACTTTTTCTGGTGACCCCATTTTGCATAAAAATATTTCTATTTTCATGGCTCTGGTCACCTTGAGGATAAGAAGAGGTTCCATCCGTAAGGCATGAGGGGTCACTAAGCGTTATGTGAGCTTATAAGTTGTTGTCACCAGATATAAATCCAATTGACACACAGAAAAAGAAAACCAGCAACTTCTTATGACATGTTTTTGTCACCAGTCTCTATTG
>NW_005187419.1:2346882-2371263 GCF_000239375.1 Pundamilia nyererei
ATGCCAGCATTGAATCCATCCAAGTTACATGGTTTATTAAAATAATCAAATTACAGCATTTACATTTATGTTAGAATACTTTTAATTAACTGCTTTAGCCCACTTACAATGAAAATGTAAAAAATCGTGTTCATGACCTGTGTAGTATGTTAACCCTATTGGAAGTAAAACTAACTTGAACTCCAATTTTGAAAACACAACTTTTTTTTTCATTTTTTGCTCTGACTTGTATTATGAGTCTGTGGTCTGGGAGAGAGTCCTGTAACTCTCTGTCTGCAAAATACAGTTTATAATGACCAATGTTGGGCAATTAATTATATAGTTACTTCTTCAAAAAAGTAACTGAGTTATGCAAACAAAGTTTTTTGCAGCTGTTTACCTAAAAATGCAGCCAAGGCAGTTTTTTAAATAAACATTTCAAAATATTTACAGAACAATCAGGTGTTCTGCATCAAATTTAATGCCACACAAATTATTTATGACACTCCAACACATAATTTCTGTCCACTATGAGATAAAGGAGAACATCCCAAGCCTGATACCTGCAGGCCTGACAACAGGAGATGTATCACTCCTGTAACACCTGTAACATTCAGCAGTCGCCTCATTGTTCTGACACACACAACAAAACTATTGACTACACTACACACTAACTACACAAGATTTGCGCTAAACGTCGCAAATCTCTCACATCTCAAAACACCGCAGTCACTCCTAAAACTTCCCTCTTCCTAAACATCTAAATGCCATATCACTTTTTGATTGGTCCACATAGTACATTTTTCCACCAATAGGAAAGGGTGGGAGGGGTTCGCTCACAGGCGGAGAGTGCTTTCAAGCGTTTTCCTTATAAAACACCGTTTTTACAGTTTCTTCCCGCAGTAAATATAAACAACAATAGTATTCAGGAAGAAAACCAAACATTGCATCTATTTTTTATCATAACTATGGTTTTACGTGTCCTATCAACACAATTTACAAACTGTTATAGTTTTTAAACACAATTTAAAAACTATAACAGTTTTTAAATTGTGGTATAGTCCACACTCTTTCCGTCAATTGTTCCGTCTGTCCTGCTCACATCTCCAATGGTTGTACATGTTGTCATTAACGTGGCTTCACTCCACATCAGCCACGCCGCTTTGCTAGCTAAAACACCGGTGTCGGCACATAAGGACGCTGTCATAGCCTGTCGACGTTGATTAGCTGCATATATATGAATGTGAAGAGCATCATTGGCTGGACTATGGGATAAGGTGGCATCGTTCTAATCCCATACTGGAGCAGCCAGTCACTCACTGAATAACACTGCAAAAGAGAATTGTTAACGTATTTATTTTAATTTCAATTCAGGTTAGATTTTTTTTTTGTGTGCAACACAGATTTTCTGTGCGCAGAGACCGTGCCAGCAGTGCACAATTGTGCACGTGCCGAAGCTTAGAGGGAACATTGGCTGCCTGTATTTATAAATTGACCCTATACTTGTAATTTAAGGAAATAATGAAAAGTTAATTCATCAATTTAATGAAATGGGGGAGCTATGCATTTGCTGAATTAAACAAACCAACTGGCAAAACAACTTCACTTGTTTGTCAGTTTCCTTTCCTACAAGAAAGTCATTATTGGATGAGACAATTTCGCAGTATTTCAGAGCTATGGGATGGGGCACTTTTCACACCCCCACAACATATGTCTGGCAGAATATAGCCTTGTGTTTCCTTTTATCGCAGCGATTTCTTAATCACGGGACATTTTTGAATCTCTTTGAAGAAACTGTATCTCCCTGTAGTCTCGCTGCTGGGGTGGTGAAAACCAAAGCTCATTTCACACCTTGTCCTTCAAGCCTCCACTGAGTCTCAGTTGGATGGAGAAGCAAATGGTGGAGGGCTCACCAGCAGAATTCGTCAAATCAAGCTGTGAAGCCAAGCACTGAAGCCTTTTCACTGCAAATCAGTCAGACAACGTGCTGAGGTATTTGAGTTCCTTTTACAGATCTTTTGACGGACACGTTATGGTGGCTACGCATACATGGTTAACGCTCTATAGTCCAACTTCTGTTGTTTACTGTAGGCTGGTAGTGGTTGTGTATGTGTGTGCCACTGACCTTATATCTCTGCCACGATACTGCATAAGCAGTAAACTTAATTATTGCTTATGGCAGTGACTCGCAATCAGTGGTAGAAATATCCCAGGGGGAGTTTTGTTGCCACAGGGTATATGCAAAGATTTGTTCAACTAATCCAACAAAATAAATAAATAAAATAAAAGTATAAAACTGAAATTATAATTTTAATTAAAGAACTGAGTGGACCTGAACAGGCTGGAGAACAAAAGTTACTGTTCATTAAAATTAATGAATAAGCAGTTGAAACAGACAGCCAAAAGGAATGCATAAATGAATAAACAAAAAAAGCATTGGTCAAAAAAAATTAATAAATGATTGAAAGTAGGACTAAAACCAAAGCAGTTCAAATTAAGAGGATGCATAAACAGTTCAAATATCTTGTTAAACAAAGATGTTAAATAGAATAGCAGGGAAAAATAGAGGTCAATGATGAAAACCGTCCACTGGAAATTATTGATTAACAGTTGATGGTATCCATGTAATTGCTAATCCAGCTAATCCAGGTAAAGATTTGTTTGGAAGAAATACGTAGCTAAGAATAACTGTAAAGACTTGAAATCTTTAAAAGTGATACATTGTTGAAAAAGCCAAACGTAATGGATAACTTTGAAAAACAAACACTCACCAGATGCTTTATTAGGTACAGCTTCCGAATACTGGGTTAGACCACATTTTGTCTCATAACTGCCTTTAATTCATCGTAGCACAGATTCAACAAGATGCTGTAAACATTCCTCAGAGATTTGGGCACATACTGACAGTTGCTGCAAATTTGTCAGCTACACATCCATGTTGGGAATCTCCTGTTCCCTCTCATCCCAAAGGTGCTCTGTTGGATTAAGATCTGGAAACTGAGGAGGCCGTTTGACATGGCGTGTTATCCTGCTCAAAGCAGCCATCAATAGATGGGAACGCTGTGGTCATTAAAAGGTCAGTATGATCAGCAAGAGGATTCATAGACATTTGCGTGTAAATAATGCACGACACCACCAGCAGAAGCCTAAGCCACTGATACAAGGCAGGACGCATCCATGTTTTCATATAGTTTATGCCAGTTCTGCCCCTGCCATCCAAATGTAGCAGCAGATATAGAGAGTCGCCAGACCAGGCGATATTTTTGTAATCTTCTATTATCCCATTTTGGTGAGCCCATGCAAAATGAAACCTCAGAAGTGACACCCAGTATGGTCTTCTGCTGTTATAGCTCATCTTCAAGGTTGAACATGATGTGCATTCGCTCATGCTGTTATGCTTTCTTTAGTTATCAGGAGTGTTATTTGAGTTACTGTTGCTTTCAAAGCAGTCTGTCCTTTCTAGTCTGACCTCTGGTATCCACAAGACATTTTTGCACCGAGAACTGCAGTTCTGACCATTCTTTGTAAACCCCACAGCTGGTTGTGTGGGAAAATGCCGGTAGATCAGCATTTTCGGAAATACAGCATGTCTGGGAACAACAACCTGGCCATGCCACTTTTGAAGTCACTTAAATCATTTTTTAACTGTCCTGATGCTCAATTTAAATTTTCTCCAGGTCATCTTAATCATGTCTACTTGTCTAAATGCACGGAGTTGCTGCCATGTTATTGGCTGAGATATTTGTGTTAACAAGCAAATGAAATTAAATGACCGGGAGTGTATATATCTTAGTTGGATTAATAATTAGCTTAAATCCAACTGAAATAACATTGCTTGTTCTGCTGGATGGAAAAACACTTTAACAATATCCACTTATATATGTTAATAACAGTTGGTGGCAAAGGGGTACTTGATTCCATCTGAGAGGCCTGTGGGATACATCAGATGAAAAAGGTTAGGAACTGCTGGCTTAGGACTAATCTATTGTTCATTCTCAGGTAATCGGTTAAATCAGCATTTTGATCCTATTGAAAAGGCCTTAATGAGATTACAAGTCTCATATCTTCTTGTTGCATGTATTTATTTCTCACTAAGGAGTCCTTCAGATAAATGTCAGCTCTCTTTTCATGCAAGTTGTTTAGTACCTGAGGATTTGCATGAGTTGTTTCTTCAGGAAGTGTTAAATTAGAAGCTTAAGAATAAACTTTGATGTGTTTGAGAAACAGCTGCATCATACCGTGCTACAAAAAAGTGTGTTTGGAAATGTTCGCATTTTTAAAAAAAATAGGTGTTTTTGTGATTTGTATTTAATTTGTGTAAATTCCAATTCATGTATGTTATTTGTGATTTTCTCTCATTATGGGTCTGAAATCTTCCCTTCTGTACCTACGTTCTATCCAGACTATGCTCTGAAGAGAATTTATCTTCTCTTTTAATGAGTGATCTCTTTATCGATTTCTTTTCTTTTCGTATGTATCCATGCTTACTCTGACAACAGGGGCTTTGTTCTGGGATTGAACCGAGGTCGTGAGAGTGATGCAAATGGGAAGGTAAATCCGCCCAGAGAGAAACTTGCGTGTTTATTGCTGCAGCGCAGTCAGTCAGAATGTGTTTTGAGTCTGATCTGTATTTGTGGGTTTGTGCGTGCTCACGAGCGCTCAGATGTGTGTGACATTAGCATGTACTGCCAGATGCGTCCAGGTTTTGCAGAGGCTGATTCTCACAGTGAGCATTTTTAGGCTAGTTGTAGAGATGGAATCCTCTCTCTTGTTGCATATTGCACATGCAATTATACCTCTGGCCTCCCAACGTGCCAGCACTGTTATCAGGTAGAAACAGACTCTACTCTTTGCCGCCCGCGTATGCCTGTGAGAGAGTGAATATTCCAGGCGTGCATTTTAACATTTATTGCACGCGAACTCCAGTCTTTCTAGCAGATTATTCATGAAGTAATTTCTGATTTTCCTTTTTTCCCTGTTTTTGTCTCATATTCCCACAGAACCAAGCAGAGGCCCACTATAAAGGTCACAAGCACGCGCGTAAACTCAAAGCCATGGAGGCCCAGAAAAACAGGCAGCGACGAGCTGGGGAGTCCTCATCCACAGGGCGAGAGCGAGACCGAGACAGAGACCGGGAACGAGAGCGGGACATAAGCAAGACATCTACATCTGAGGCAGCCCTTCCCACACTTATGGATACTTGCTTAGAGGAGGGAACAAGTAGGTATAGTGGCAGAAAGATGGGACGAAGGCATCTGCAAGAGTGTGCTATTTGTAACCGATCCTTCTCCAATCCTCTCCACCTTCTTGATATCACTCTATCACTCTTTGATTCCTCTAACTCCTCTTCTGCTCCATTGCATCTTTCTAAACCCCATCAACCAATCTGCTTCTCACATTATTGACAGTTTCCATCCCCCTCCATATCTTGGCCACCTTTATCCCTTTCTCTCAGCTCCAGTGTGTTACACTTTGAGATTATATCTTCTGTACACCTTATCCCTCATCCTCTTGGCCTCCTATCCCCACTATAAATTCAGACCTCTGAAATTGTAACTCACATTTTTTCCCCTAGAACTTTTCTGAACTGGTCCTCTGTCTTTGTGCCTTGTGATGGATGGAAGGCTCAGATGCTATGGGAATGGGGAAAAATCTGGGATAAAGAAATGCTGTGTAAATACAAGGGCAGACTGGGATCGATCAAAGCCTTACTGGGGTCATTTTTACCCCCTTTGCCTCGACTGCTTGACTTCACCTCAGTTACTCTATGCTCTCTTCTCTCAATCTCAGTTAGATGCAGAGGGTAGTTACAGAACCAGAATTGGTGTATCTGTGCAGCATGAAAAGAAAAACATATATTGCTGGTCCAGAATTGAGAGGGTTCCAGATTGTGGTGAGAGCATTCATTTAATGGGCTGTCAAATAGAAAATAAAGTTAGAAGACATCAAAGGCACTTATCTTCTTTTACAAAAAGTTCAAATGTTTTCACACTGGCAGTGTAAATATAGACATTTTAACTTGTGATAAAGGAATAGAAGTGCATTGGTTTTCTTTCAACAGAAAATGAATGTTGACTTTTTCTCACCGCACAGCTGCAACTTTACCTCAGAGAGCATGAATTGCTCCGGTGGCATTTTGACTGCAGAGTGAGCCCATTACCATCTCATGTTGCTCTTGTCTAGGTCCACACTTTTCATTTATCCATCACAGCTGATGGGAATGGAGAAGAGCCAGAGCACTTTTCCCCCCTCTGTCTTTTAGATTTTTACTTTCCTCCCCTAGAGAAGATCACTGTCTAGGCAGAAATTCAAAATACTCTTGGATGCTAGATGGAAAATCAGAGACGAGATATGAAGGTGCTGGGGTTGGAAAGAGACTTTTTCCACTTCATCCCATCTGACAGACATGTCCACATGCACATGAACACACATACACACACACTTTTTTTTTTTGCCTGGAGCACTTTTTGAGTCTCCTTCAGAAAGGAGAAAGTGGACAAAAGAGTAGAAGCCTGATAACGCTCTCATCAAATATCATTTTTAATATTCCGCTGTTGCAAAGGAGAGCTCTGAAAGAGGAATGCAACAGCAGAGACGAAATGAGATGATGAGTGGAAAATGAAAGATAAGATGAAATGAATGAAGAACACTGAGGGAAAAGGGAAAGAATACGAGAAAGAGAAAGAACATGGAGGAGGGGGTCAGTGAAGAGAGAAAGTACATAAGTCAATGCTAGTTTTTATGCTGTGAATAATTTTGCAGTTCTAAAGCAATTTTGTGAGGAGGAACACTCTTTAATAAGCCCAATTGTGTGATTGGCCTAATGTGAAATTGAAATGCAGCAGTGCGAGCCAGTGCTGGCATGCACCACAATGCCAAACTGTAATGGAATAGTGCTCCAAATTAACACTCTATGAAATGAGTTATATCTGCCATGAAAGTAAAGGCTGGTGAGGAGCTGTCTGAGGCTAATGCCCACATTGTGTGCCATCAGGAGCCAATAACACACCTGTCTGCTATTCTTAGCACTCTGGCTCCCTGGCTCAGAGTACGGTAAACAGATTTCTTCTCAACCCACAAGGTCAGCCTCCTCAGCCTCATTAGAAAATGCCTATATGCACATTTAGACACCGTAGACATTTACTACTCGTGCGCCACCTCTTGACATCAGCACTGGATGGGGTTCAAAGTGTATATTAAACACAAGATGTTTTCCAAGAAAATTTGGAGAATTGCCACCATGGAGTGGTGTGGGTAATTAAAGTTTAAGCCTTTTCACAGCACAAATAAGAGAACCAATAATAGCAGGACACATGCATTCATAACAGTATAGCAGGGTGAGACATAAATGCATGTTTCGGTAACCATCCCACAACATGTTGGTTTCTTTAAAGTCTGACCACCTCATCTAGTTGGTAATCATTGTAACCATGATGACAAAGGTCTTCTGAGGATAATGAAGTACTGCTTTTAACCCGAGCCACAGTGTTGTGATTTCATTGTGTAAATCTAGCCATAATTGTGTGAGTTCAGAAAACAGTGCAGTTAGGAAGGCAGTGGCAAACAATGTTATTCTGTAGAATGAACTTATATTTGTTGTTTAGAGGTGCAGTGACAAATGTTGTACAACTTTGCTTTCAAAAAGTGCTTTGAAATGTTGATTAAAAACAGAATGTCCCAGTCTTTTAAAAGCAAAAATATTAGATTTCATAAAAACAGCTGAAGTTTAGTCAGGAGCAATGAAAATTGAAAAAAAAAATATGTGTGATGCTAACAAAAGACGCCTTGTAGATCTTCACACAGCCATTTGTGTTAAGTAATGTGATTGCCTAATTCAAAAGAGCGCATCACAGAGAGGCTGAATCTTTCAAATGTAAAGATGGACAGGGATTCACCTCTGTGTGAAAGAGAGAGCTTGAATTTCAGTGAGGATTTCATTATCACATAACATTAAAAGATTCATAGAATCCATAGAAATCTCTTTATGCACAGATAAGGCCAAAAACATATCCAACTGGATCATGGCTTGAGGGCATTTCGAGCCAGTTTATCATTTACAAAACAAGTATTAAAAAGAAAAATGTATGAAAAACATATCTATAAACTCTTAGGAAAATGTATTTTGTCAAAATGTGGATTTCTTTTCATGACTTCAAATGATCAAAAGTGCTCTTCTTGCTTACAAAAATTTAAATTTCTTTCACTTTAAAACAAACTATCCTTTCTTGGAGGGAACCTCAACAGTCCATACATTCAGAAAGGACAGGGAGTTGTACAAAGGGCACTAATCGATGCTTATAAACCATGTCCTATCCTAACAAAGGGCAGCGACTGAGCAAGTGAAGAGAGCACCAGCCTGGTGCTAAGAGACAGAGAGCCGGCATCAATCATGACAAGCATCAATCACCTTTGGCTTTGATTGACTCCACTGTTGAACCCGTCTTTGCTGGGACTATGTCTGTCACCAGTAATGATGATTTAAAGGCAAGAGTTTTCCCCAGAGAAGTTGTTTATGCTCTGAAGCTGCCTTGAATCAGCACTTGCCTGCTAAATCAAGTGCTCGGCGCTTGTATGTGTAAGAGAATTTGTGTTTAATGACGCCAGTGTCCATATTTTTTTGTTATTTTGGCAGTGGTTAAAGTTCTCAGCGGATCAGTCTGCTGAATTGAGAGATCTAAAAGCTATTAAAACCTGTTTTAGTAAACTAGACTGTCAAAAGATTAACTATTTAATAGATTAAGTCCTATTCAGATTAAAGAAATATGATGATTACCTGCATATCAGTGATCCATAATTTGCTGCTCTGTAGTTCTGCTCCACAGAAGGCCTGCTAAGAGCCAGCCTTTGATCTGATATTTTGCTAGTTTTGGTCTCTGCTTATAATGTAAACAGTCAGAGGACAAATGGGACAAATGACAATGAGACACAAAAGGCATTTTTGGATGCGTGGCAAAGTCATGGCATTAATATAAGGAAATACTGCTCATCAAAATTGTTACAGGTACCATTTGGCACATCCACCTGTTATTAGATGCACATTGGACAGATTCACAGATTCTCTCATGGGGCTAACACAAAGATGCTAATTATAGTATGCTCTATTCCACACCTACAAACAGTCACCAATTAATCAATCATAAATTTCACTATGCTGTAGAAGGAACCTGGCACAAACCCACACAGGGAACATGCAAACTTCAGATAGAGACAAGATTCTTCAAACCTACATTAGTCTTGCTGTGAGAGGGTAATAATAACTACTGTCCCACCATGCCACCCCCTAGTCAAATCTGGATCTAAATATTTAATTTGTTAAATTCGACTTCTTCAGCATTTTATTCTTTAGGTGCCAGAAATCTAGTTAGTTTGTCTTAATAAATTACCATTATTTCAGCGCTAATGGTGGAAGAGTAAAGGTTTTCTTAGCTGTTGAAATGTAGTGTTTCTAAAAATGGAGATCTTACCCCTGCCGAAACTCAGCAGGGGTATTTGATATTCATCCAGCAGCACAGAGTGAGGTACCTCATGATCTAAATCCTTGGATTTTTGAGGGCTTTGATTCCCACCAACCTCCATGTCTTCCTCTGCTTAATCCACTGATCAGTATCACTCCCCTCTAGAGACTTCTCAGGTGGCCCAGTCTTTCACCAACACTCAGGATCATACCTGCCCCCACCCCCCTCGAGAGGAGCTCAGATCCCTCAAGGGTCACTCTCATTACACCAAGGGGACTGTCTAATCTTGCTTCTATATAGTTTCTTTTTCTTTAGTAGTAATGAGAAAGGAAGACCCTTATCTCCAATGATGAATTTACTCTGGGACGTAAAAAGGAAAAATCAATGGAGCGCAGTTGCACGGAGGGTGGTGTGTGTGTGTGTGTGTGTGTGTGTGAGAGAGAGAGAGAGAAAGAAAGAACGAACACTCTCCAAATGAAAATGGAGATATTCATTGAGCGTAGCACACAGTGCTCTGGGGTGAAGTGCGTGACTCCCTCGGGAGGGCCATGGGGTGAAGGGGAGACGTGTAATGGAACTCCAGTTACTTATGGGGCCAGCAGTCGATGGGTTTGTTTATTTTGACTAAGACTCCAGGTCCACTTGATATTTGAATGGAGAGGGAGAACGAAAAAGGGGAAAGAGAGAAAGAAGAATGGGAGGAGGCTGATGGCATTTACTTACCTAAGCCAAGTGTAATCCAGTCTGTTCCACATGATTTAAAACAAAAGCTGATACTATATCAGAGAATTCCTCAAGGCTACCACATGATAGGTTCTATTAACCTGGCTTTCATCACTTTATCATGAAAAAAATGTTTCTTTGAAGATTTTCATCTGGTGACTGTATATTCCTGTTCGTTGTATGTTAGGTTTTGTGCGCGTCTGATTGTTTTTCAGGCAGTATCGTGCTCTGTAGAGATTATATTAATTCTGATCAAACAGCTTGTAGTCAGCCCAGGAAATTATACTTTGCAAATGCAACTATTCATTACAAGTTTAACAAGTAATTACATTTCCACTTTTTAGGCTTCATAGGAGTATATGGGTAGGTTCTAACCAATTAGACCTCCAAATGTCACATACACTGTACTTTAGACATAGAGGAAGAAATAAACAAGGCATTAAAATTGAAATAAACTTCTATTTATTTGTTAAAGGGTGTCCACACAGTAATAGGCTACCAATGTCAATGAATTTCAGTGAATTATGTAGTAGTGATGTCAAGCAAAATAATAACTAGTGATGCAACATGTTCATGACGAACCATCAGTGATATTTGTTCTTTTTGGCCAATTGCTTCAAGCTAATGTGAACAAAAAACAATCTCTCCACTGAGCTCAGAGGGATTAAACTGTATTTGTTGAATACTGTTAAATAATAATAGTCAGCTATTGTTCTCTTTCCGTTCTTAATGTTTTTACAGGTCTTCAGTCTGATCTAGAATCAGCCAACCTGGAGGTGAAGCCCGAGGAGAATCCCAAGAGCTCGGTTATGCTGACACCTGTATCTGAGGTTTCTTCTATGGAGCTGGTCACTCTTTCCCCCCCTCAGATTTCGCCTTCTTCACAGCTCTCTGAGACAGCTTCAGACACCAGTGCCCCTGAAGTCCCAGACGCTGTGGGATCAACCAATGAGTCAGGCATTCGTGCCGACACATCGAGCACAAATGGGGTGCCTGGTACAGATGATGACAAAGACCCCAAGAAGAGCAAAGCTCACCTCCATTGTCCTGTTTGTAAAGTCACAGTAAACTCAATCTCCCAACTGGAAGCACATAACAGCGGTAAGAGCGTGATGTGTGACCTTGAGGCTTGCACTTTTTTTCTTGAAAACAGAAATGTTCTGAAATCTTTTTTCACATTTTCAACATTTGGTTCAGTGTTACCAAATTATATACTCACACTACAACATACCTGCCAACTCTCTGCTGTCTATACTAGGTACAAAGCACAAACTGATGCTGGAGGGTCACAGTGTTCTGCCACGACGCAGGGGCAAAGTGGTGGCAGCTCGTGCAGGCTGCAAGAGTAAGCGGCTGGGCAGCAAAGGCAGCATTGGAGTTCCCAGCAAGAACTTCCAGTGTGAAGTGTGTGAGATCTTTGTGAATTCTGAGACCCAACTGAGTCAGGTAAAATAATTACTAATGTATCATTTACACCTTGGTAGTCAAAGGAGGTACTGTTCACATCGCATAAGAGTTGGCATAAATAAAAAGAAACGTATTTAGCACGAGCACCACAAAGGGCATCACAGGTTTCTGCTGTTATGTAGGAGGGCAGGGGGACAAAATTCAAGATCTAACACTCTCAGACTTATTTATCCTTCTTGTGTGGTATAAAATGAAATATGAGGAGGGAAACATGGGCTTGGGAAAGTCCTGCAGGTTTCTCAATGCATACTAAGTGAGAATCTTGCTAACCTGGTAGGATTTTGTTCAAAAGGACATAAGAGTGCTATTGACTCTGCAGGGAAAAGCACTCTAGCCCAATCATGCCACTCGGATAAAATGTTGCATACTGTATAATTACTTCACATTCACAGACAGATGATGTGGCCACAGAATTAATTAGAAAACAAAAGTGTCTGCACACACAATTACCCCAGACACCGAGGGTTTAATATTGCATATTGAACTTAAATCACATTGCCCTGTAATGTCACAGTTATAAAAGCTAAAAAAAATGATGTGCATTAAAGTGATAAATATGAATAATGAGATTTTAAAGACATTACTCGATCCGGGAGACAATTTTAACGTCACCTTGATGGGGGAAATCTGCAAACTTAAATCAAAGCTGCTTCATTTACGGATGCATGAATCAAGCAATTGAAAGGAGGTTGTAAGTGCAGAATACATTCAAGCTGTTATTTTTACACAGATACCATCTGATGCTTTAACTAACTCCTCATTGAGCAATTATTTACCTCTCATTATTGCAAAAGCTTTCTCTATTTGCTCTGGTTATACCAACATCAAACCGGGCTGAGATTGAATTCCTCTGCGTTTGATGTTCATTTACTGCTACATCTGTGTCGTGGGACTGTATATGCTGGAGTGGAAAAGATGCAGGATATGTTGTCATGTGTCAGCACCCAGACTGCTTTAGCCTTAAATGCATTTCACCAGTCTTATATAAACCTCTATCCCATGAGGACGTACCCTTTAAGTACTGGAGACAGAGAAGGAGCGCGGCAGAGGTAGAAAGTAATGTGATGTAATTTCTCTTCACTTCAGTCGTACTCAATGCCTATCCATTATTAATTCAGCAGATAACACTTGAAGTTGTTCCACTGTGGTACAACAGATTCTTGTTAGCTTGCTAATGGTATTTCCGCTGGTCTCAGCAGCACATGAATAGCAGAAGGCACAAGGATAGGCTGGCCGGAAAACCGCCCAAACCCAAATTTACCCCCCACAGCAAGAGCCAGCCAAGCTCCAGCTTAGCGGTAAGTCTCAGCATAAAGACACAGGCAAACAAAACACTGTCATGCAAATATGCACACATACACACACTCAAGGAAAACAAACAAAGCATAATTGCCTTTTCTTACAGCAGATATGCTTGGATGTTCTTCCCAAAACTGGAATAATTTCAGTCTAGCTTGTAAACTAATGCATTTTTAAACAACAGTTTTAATTTTTCTCTGTAACAGTTAACTGATTTGACCCAGGCCCAGACAAACATTCAATGAAAACTGCAAACACGCAGATCACTTTACACAGGGTTCACTCAGGGACTTCAGTGTTTTGGTGAGGCAGCATGCTTGTGTGCCTGCAACTGTCATAGAGGTTAAGCACACTTTTGTACTCAGTAAGTCCCCTACCCCTGAGACAGGTCTAAAATAGTCCCCACTGACCAGCTCTGACAACAGCAGCCTGAATCAGCACTCCAGATTAATCATTTCTCTGCTCCTGTCATGTATACACCTCCCCATCTCTCCTTCTCCTCATCCCCCTCCTCCATCCTACAGAACGTGAGATGGAGTGGCTATGCAGGCGTGGCTGTGTCTGCCATGAAGAAAGCATTCAGCCAGTACAACCTCACCTCCCTCTCCTCGCAGGTCAGTGGCAGGAGAGCCTGAGACTGGGGTTGGATTGGAAGGCGAGACTTGCAGCTGGCTGAACTTTAGGCCTGGCCATGGGCAGGGGATTTAGCAGATCTCACAGAAGTCATGTTTGCATTAAAGGGATTGTTCTGATTTTTTATTTTTTTTTTTAGATTTGTTTCCATGGTTTACATGAGGTGCTACTTTTTTAACTAGCTAATGGTGATACCAATATAGCAGATGCCACTAAATAATATGGCTCCCCATGTGGCCAGTGCTATATAGCTATATTGGGCTTATCCAGGTATCTTCAAAGTTAACCCTGTGTTTTCGCTATTGCTCCTTATTCACAGGATAATATCACTATGGCAACGTATGCTTTTTGGTTATTTCATTTCATCGATTACAGCGTTCCTTATCGCCAAGACTCATTAATATTGCAGTAATTGTAGCCATCATTGGCCCTGCGACAGACTGGCGACCTGTCCAGGGTGTACCTCTCGCCCTATGACAGCTGGGATAGGCTCCAGTGCCCCCCGCGACCCTGAAAAGGATAAGCGGAAGCGAATGGATGGAGCACGATCTTATGCTACATTTCACTGTGTGTTATACTTGTATAACTATGCATGTGACAAATAATAAAGAACCTAGAACCTAGAACCTAGAACCTAGGATGGATGGATGTAGCCATCATACCAAAATGATGGATGAAGCATGATCTGAAATTAAAGTGATTAAAGTTGGTATCATGACAGAGACTTAAATGTTTCTTATCTTGAGACTATTTCAGGTTTTTCTTTTTTAATTGCCTACAATTTATGCAACATCTTGTGTAAATTTCTAAATTTATTTATGATCAGTTTTATTTGCATTTTCTAAATATTACATTCTTACTTCTTTAAAAATTGTTTTAAACTATTTTTTTGTATTTAAATGTGTAAATGATTTCTCATTCAAGCTATATCATGGCCAGTGATTAAAGCAATTGACCATTGATTAAGAAAAAAAATAAATCAGAACTATCCCTTTAATATTGGAGAGCTTTAGCGTTACAGCCTCCAGCTTAACCCTTGTCCTGATGAAAAAGGCTGAAGTGCATCCATGCTGTGGTCCTAGATTTCAGCTGTTGTGTACAGATCTATGGAAGTTAGGCACCTCTGAATAATTTAATATTTTGCTGATTTTCAAAATGAAAATAAGTAAAAAAGCAACAACAAAAACCCCCCTCTGCAAAAACACATTAAAAATGAGCATTTTTCAATCTTTAACGCACTGTTATTATTATTTTATTTTGAACATACTTGTGCAGATGTCTCTGAACTTCAACTGACTCTGAAGCAGGTCAAAAATGTCCTTTCAGACTTTAATAAACTCTGTGATTCATCAAAATTCACAACCTGGGGACTGCTATGAAGTAAAAAAAAAAAAAAAAAGTGAAGCAAATACAGGGACTGTAAAGCGATGTCAGAGCACTTCCAGCTTGCAAGTTTTCTTGTCTGAAATGTAAATTTTAAAAATGACAGTTGAGGAGAACTTTGGATCTGACGGGAAGAAGAAAACATTCAGATAAATCTTAGGCATAGCAAAACCCTGCAAATGGCTGTAAAGGAGCTGCAGGAAGATTTAGCTGACACATAAATGGCAGTGCACACTGCAGTGTGCAGCAGTCATGAATAAAAGGACCTACATATAGGAGTCAAAAAAACAAAACCTCACCTACACCCATATCACAAAGTTCATTATTTAAAGTATGAAAAGCAACATCTGGATAAGCCAGAGGTTGTTTTTTGGATGTGCTGTAGACAGATAAGGGAAAAGAGGGGCCCTTATGCCGCAATTACCCAAGGATGTCTTTGGAAGGGTAAATAAAGGAGCAGCATTTGATGAAATACTAAAAGCAATGCCAAGGCTTAAGAACAAGGATGGAAATATTCTGCTTTGAGGTTTTGTGACAGCCAGTGGCACAAGCCATGGATAAACAGAAGAAAATATTCCATAAAATGTCAGAAGATTCTGGCTACAAATCTAATACAGTCTGCCAAGAGAGCAAAACTGAAAGACGCTGGCCTTTTCATTAGGACAATAATCCAAAATGTACTTCAAAATCTACCGTGACTACCTAAAGAAATTCAACTTAAAGCTTCTGAAATGGGAATTACCATTCCCTGACTTGAATATCATAGAAAATCAGTGGGATCCTAAACATGCGTTGCATATTGCAAGGACCGAGGAAGTTATGATAAGTGCCAAAGGTTGTTACTAAGTAATGACGTATAAAGGTTACTGCACCGCTGCACATGCAGATTGCACAGTCTATTAATTTTTAGCTTAATAACATGAACAGTGCTTAAACTTTGAAAACATTTTTAATGTTGGCTGTTTTTGCAGTGTTATTACAAAATATGGATTTTAACTAGAGGTGCCTAATGAATCAAGCCATCAGGAATCCAGGTCTGTTAGTAAGAACATGTACTACTCTGCTGCAGCTCTGTGTGGAAAAAGGGCCATGGCTTTGGGAGACATGTTTGTCCAGTAAACGTGTTCTGTCCTCACTGTGTTCTTCTCTCACTTCTTGCCATTCCCCTTCCTGTTTTCTCCAGACCAAACTGGCCTTGCAGAAGCAGCTGACCAAGAGTTTGACAACTGGCTTCCTGCCCAGCCCCCTCACTCCGCCAACTCTGTGCACAGTGGCAACTAACCCACTGGCGTTGCGCCACCCAGTGGGTACAACCACCTTCATCCAGACCCCATTCCTGGGCCCTGCACTGTTCAGGCCTGCTCCGGGGCCCCTGCGGGCCACACACACACCTATCATTTTCTCCCCCTACTAAAGACTTGACCCACCTCCCATTTGAGCTCCACCCCTGTCCCTTTACCAAATCCAAGGCCCTCCTTAAGTGTGACCCATACAACAAAGGCCACACGCAAACTATGCAGCCTGCCTGACTTAAAATGGAAAGCGTGCACAACTTCAAACTCTCGAAAGGCCATTATGCCTAAGAGCTGTTCTTAAAAAAGGCCAAGATCCCCCATCATGCCTTCTTTCTGCTCCTCTTAAAATTACCCAAGGAGCAGGACAGGCCTCCAGACAGTGACTGGTGAACTGAGGCCGCTTTTATAGCCATTTCATGGGTCAACGTGGTTTGAATTATGAATATTATTGTGTAATTTATTAGAGAACAAATATAGACAAGTCTAGATGTATGTTTAGTGTGGTTGCCACAAAATAAGGTCCCTTTACTTGATGCTCTTATAAAAGATTTTTAACGTATTGGTTTGGAGGTTTGATGAAAGGTCATCGTAGGTCATTAAAGCAGCTGATCCCAATCCAGATGGTTGCACGTGCCACTCTCAATGATCAGCGTCTTCAGCGAAGTCGCTTAAAGGATCAACTGAGGTCAAATGCTGAGGTTACGTTGCAGTTGGGATACGGCAATTGTTAAAGCAACTGTCTGGAGAATTACCTCCACTTAACTTTGAGCTTTTATGAAGGATAAAAGTGACTGCTATTTGTGGATAGAGTGTGAATCAATAACTACATACAGTATACTCATGTGTTAAAACCTCATTAACAACATTTTGCACCTCCAGCCCTCAACCAAATACTGTTTTCCCAGCCCTTGACTCTTACGAATAAAACACGTCTCTCTTTTTCTTTCTGAGTCACAGCCACAGTCATAGCCCTCCAGATTTCTTTCCGTTCCCGTATCCCCAGGATTAAGCAGTCATTACAGTCCAGAAAAGGTCAACCTGTCAACTTGACTTTCTTTCAATTTGCAAATCTGTCTTCAGAATGATTTTTGCCCCAGTGCATCATTCACGCAATGCAACTTGTACATTATGTTCTTGCCAAGCTGGCGGCATGACAACATTTCTGCTGCTATGGATGTCTTATATTGCAAAACGCCATAGTTTCTTTCCCCTCGTGACTGCTGTTCTTCTTTTCCTCCACCCCGCTTTCGTCACCTCGCTGTTGCCCTTGATTTTCTCTGGCGTTATCTCAGCATGAGATGATGAGCAGCAGGGAAAGCAACCCCCCTCCCCCTCCTCCCTCCCCCGGTCACAAGCACAACATCGCACACATAATGAAAACACAATGGATAACTTGAAGACTTGATGGGATTTCAGAGCTTGATAAAAAGTTTGGATGACAGTAGGTGGGGAGGCTGCTCAACCAGTATTTGATTGACATCTTCTTGCAGTGTCTGCACACACACGTGGGCGGGAACAAAGCACAGTGCCATGGCAACCACATTAAAAGCACCTTAAAACTAATTTACCTAAAAAGCAATGGAAATTGTGTTTATATTAAGCTTTTTTTTGTGTATGTTCTATGATCCCATGTCAATTTCAGTGATAATTTTTTTGGGAAAAAAAAACAATCAGGTGAGAGCGATCACATTATGGTTTATTAAGGACTATGATAAGTCTCACATTTAAAGCAATACATTCAATATGTTTATGTTTATGATGTGTTTCCAGTGTATCAATGGCTTTATCTATTCTCTACTGTAAACACCTGTAACGATGTATTATGTATTCCAACACAGCCAAGGGCCAACTCTGATATGTCAGCGAAGAGTCATTTGAAATAATGGGTTGTCCCGGTGCTGCCCTTGATGCTTGATGCTCATGGTCAGTCTCCACATGTTGTGACTGTGGGCTGAGCCGTTCCATTTATAGCTGCTCTTGCGCTGCAGAGAGGGTGCTTCAGCGCCATATGACATTGCTGTTTCACTCTTTAGTGGAGCAGAAGACCCTTTGTATGACTTCCACTGAGCAAAACATTGCCGTCATAGTGAAGTGTTTTGGATAAGTGTCACAAGTGCAACATCAAATGTCATATTGCTGTTTATGCTAGTGTGCCGTCTCCCCCTCCCACCCTGAATATCTGTTGACATTCACCCTTCCTTACGCCAAAATGGACTCTTGACAAGATCTCACGAGGACTCGGAGCGCACACACAAGTCATCCTTCCCTCGGTGCTCATACCAAATCATGTTCTCTTAAATTACAGTAATGGAGCAAATCCTATGCATTTCCCATTGTGCTACACGTGTAGTTGTGTGTGACACAGCAGTGCCATCTGTCGTGAAAACCCTATAACTGCCATGTACTACTAGAGCTTGTGATCCAATGTACGTTTGTGTTGAAGGATCCCCCAAGCCTTTTTTTGGACAGGCAAAGCCACCGGGTCTCCCTCGCCATACTAATATGATTCTCCCCAGTCGCACTACTCAGTGAACCAGCCAGCCTTTAATCTTCACTGTATGTTTGTTTGTTTCTCTCGCTCAGTGGGAACTCTGACCTAAAGAAGTGAAACATTTTCTTAATATAAAGAATCTAGAGAAGGCAAATTATATGTAGAAATCCTAGAGTAACTATAGAGATTTTACCAGAGTTGCTATCGTTATCTGTATCATAAAGAATTGCTATCATATAAGAGAGTAGATTGTGTTACCGTAGGCTCACACAGGGAAAGAACAAATGCTTTGCTTTATATTTTGTTTTTTGTTTACATGGTTTTTGCCGAAATGGGTTTTTTTTTTAAAGTACAAGAGAATATTTAAACAAATTTTTTCAGTGTGTTTTTTTTTCTCCTTGTTGACAATGACTTAATTAATAATGTAATTTTAAGGCCTTTTCAGATCCTAATGTCACATTAGCCAGGCCTTCTCAGGGGTGACAGGTTGAGCAACTGCTAACATGACCATCCATTCAGGGTATCCCTCCAAAGCTCTAGAGAGCAGGAAACACTGTACAAATGGATGGATTGACAAAAAACAAAATAAAAAAATCTTACAGTGCTGTACATTAGAGAGAAAGGGGTGGATTTTGGAAAATAAAGATTTTAGAACTTTGTGTGTATGTTTTTTAGTGTTTATGGAATAATATCTGTGTGTGTGTGTGTATGCCTCTGTGTGTCTTGGATAAAAATGAAAAACAGACGCATCCCAGAAGGCAGAACTTTAAATCAGACTGATATTTGAGCAAAAACAATATGTGTGTGGGTGGGCGAAGAAAAAAATGGCAGAAAACTCAGGAAGATGGTTGCTAATGATTAAACGGTGACAACACAAATGCTTAGAATTCTGAAGATCAATATTTCACTTACAGTTACATTCCATACAGTTGAAAGACGCTTCAGATGTTAACAAAACACCACTCCTTTTAAACACTCTGCCAACTGAAATAAAAGGTGCAGGTTTTCTGGCTTTTCAGAAAGTGTGCAACACCCTCACAGCATCTGCTCATGTGGTATCCCACAGCTACCAGCTTCTATCCATTTCAGGAACAACTTCTTACAGCTAGACCGGTGACACAAAGTATAGGTGGGAAAGCAAATGGAAACAGTTTACAGCTACTGTGTCTGGGCACTGCTGCATTTGTGGCACACAGAGGAGCGATAGAGTAATATACCTGAGTGGCTGATATGGTTTAGAGACAAACTAATCTTCTTTATCTTCAGATGAGTCTCCACAGATGGCCAAAATAATACATTGTATTACCTCCAGCAGTTGCGAAAGATTTAATGCCAAACAATGAGTCCTCCTGGATTGTGGAACAGCAGATCACTGCTCTTCCACATTTAATATGTATTTGCCAAAATGAGACACTGTTGCCTGTCTGTGCTGTTCTTATTGAAGCCAGCTTTGAAATACCGAAACCAAGCAAAGGAGCATCTGGTCTGGACTCCTCGCGTGAGAGTCGATAATCGTGCATTTAGCTCGGTTTGGTCTGTATTAATTTCCCAGTTTCTTTAATGTTTTATTTCATGAGAAGCCCTTCAATTGTATATTGATGTTTCCCTTTACGCCTCAAGCCAACATGTCAGCCCTTCCTTTGTGGAAACAGCAGATAAGCACAACATTAAGCTGGCCACCTCCTGCCGTGCCAATCAAAGAAAAACCATTGGAGCCTGGCACTTACTAGAGCTCAGTGATATGGCAGAAGGATGCGATGACCTTGCTAAGCTGTGACACTGGTGTGTCTGCCATATTGATCCATTATCTTATCTGACTGCTCTCCAAGGAGAGAGTGACACTCTTGTCTCCTGCTGCGGTCAAACACTGCTCCTTCAGTCAAGAGTCAAGCTACACTGCTTCTGTGTGTGTGCGTGCATGTGTGTGTTTATGTAGTTTTGTTGGATTTTTAATAATTTATAAGATGAACATTTTCTGTAAGATTGGCCTTAATATTCTTTCCATGAACAATTATACACGTATCTATATTATTTTAAATAAAAATGAAGATAAATATAAAATTTCACATAGTTTAACCTGGTTTTCTTGTTTTATTTTGGATTTTTTTTTTTTTTTAATTTACATCCTTTACAGCAAATAACTTTTTTAGATTGTATTACTGCTACAACAATATAATATAGTTTTAAAGACAGGAAATGTGACTTCACACACATTTAAGATGAGAAATTACACTATCGTCACTAGTCAGAATGTAACACAGAAAAACAGCATATTAATAAATAATAATAAATAATATTAATAAACAACAGATAATCCTGATTATATTCAAAACACTGGGATGCTGTTGTGCTGTAAAATAGAAGCATCAATAGTGCCGTATTGATGCCGCTGTTTGTGGTACAAAAAAACAAACAAATGGAGACTAGAGTTTGTTAAGCAGTGGAGTAAATCAATTTGTTCTTCAGCTTCCACTTTACTTTATTGATGATAAATGGTCTTTCTATTGACTGGCGAGACGTTTTGTCCGCTTGTTCCCAAGTGTTCGCCAGATGTGTCAAACACTTCCAACAGACTCACTGAATGCACATAAACACATCGTGGTTTAGGACAAAATACGAAAAACAACCTAGATCTTGTCTTTGCGAGGTTCAAAACGCCTTCAGCCTGACTTATTAAGATGAACTTACCCTGTGCTTTCAGGACAAATGCTCTGTCTCACAAGCTCGTGGGCAGTCAGCACAACAACTAGCATGCGACACGACTGATGGCTTAAAAGCAGCTGATATTTACAGCTAGAAGAAGGTCAGTAGCTCAGAGAATAAAGGTGGCACTGATACATAAACTGCTCGTGTTTACCGCTGTGTGGAATTGTTTTGTTACCCTGGTGTTTCGTGATGGTGAAAATGAAAAGAGCATCAGTGCGGCAGCTTCCATAGTGGAAGTGTTTTTTTTGTTTTTCCTTTGAAAAGACGACGAAATTTAAAATGTTATCTATTTTATGGGTCCCCGTGAGAGCTGGATGCTCAACCGCAACCATGAATCACACTGTCATGCATCAGTAAAAGAGTCAATGGTATTGCATTGCCTTGTTGCCCCGTGACTGTGACTAGCAAGTAAAAATCTTCCCTTTTGAGGGTAGTGTTGTCAAAAGGAGGAAGAACATTCATAAATCATCCAAGCAAGTGACAAATCAATCCTTCCACAGTGAATGTTTTAGAATTTGTGTTGTTAAAATCTTTTTTTCTCTCCCTTTTTCTGGCTTTTATGCGGGTCAATACAGCCACTGAGCTATTACACAGAGAGCCTTTGACAAGAAAACATATTGGCATTTTACAGAAATCTCTTCCTCGCTTTTTGAGCTCAGGGGCATGAAAATTAACACCATTGTGTACTGTCATCGCCCAAATGTATGGTACAATCACTGAACCATTTTGAGTGCAGTAACATTACTGCACTGGATCAATTCTAGGCCATTAAAAAGAACATGATTGAAATGAGATGGTACATGATAACACCCTCAGGGGGAAACTAAGGTGAGTGTAATATAATTTCTTAAATGTTCCACTTGAGGTTTTCTCATTATCTTGCATTAACCTTTCCAGTCAACATGCCTGTTTGGAGCCGGCAGATCATTTCCTTTGCTGAAATTTCCAGACCCTGTCTAACTGACATTGTTTCTGCTAAAACTTCTAAACAACAGATGAATGGAACAAAATTAATTCATGTTCCAGTAACACTTTTTATCTTTAACTTGTTTTAGCTGTAAAATTGCAGATCAAAATCCACTGTATGTTGGTTTTGGTGAAATGTTAGGGCAATGAACCAGTAGTCATTATTGTCCATGCTGCCCAGCATGGACACTAGTAAATTAAAATATTGTTCCTGGATGGGGGTCAGACTTAATTGGACAACTGACCTACAAGCAGTTTCCTGACCTTCATGACAAATGAAAGAGACATAATGTTTTCAGTTGAGTCACAGTGTTGAATTTTTATTTTATCATTTTCATTGTAATTTTAAAAATGATGCCCAAAGAGAAATCAGTGCAATTAGGCTGGAAAAAAAAAAGCTATCAGAGAGGTGAATGCACTGCCCGGCTCAGATACACAAACAGACCAGAGAGACCACAGGAGGACACTAAAGTGCATTGTGACAGAATTATTTCCACAGGCAAGAGGACCAAATTTGACTTTTCCGGAAAGCATCTAAAAGACTTTGTAGAGTTCTGGGAAAAAAAAATCTTTGGACAATAAGAAAACAATAAGAATTTGTATTACAATGGAAAGAGAAAAATATGAAGACGGAGAGAAACAGCTGATGATCCAAGGCATACGCCATTATCATTCAATTTGAGGCAATGTATGCTGGCAACGTTATATATGGCTGCCAATAGAACCACTTCACTAATGATGTTATCGCTAATAAATGGCACAGGATGAATCCTGAAGTCTACACACCTATACTCTTTATCCAGATTTGGCCAAATGCTTAAAACTGATCAGTGTTTCATGAAGCAAATGGATAGTGACCCAAAGTGAAATGCAAATGCAGCCCAAGAGTTTCTCAAGGTGAAGAAATGGAATACTTTTTAGTAGCTCAGTCAGTCAGTCCCAACAGAGCTTGATTTTTGGTTAATAGATGGAAAACTGAATACAAAAAGACCCATAAACAAGCACAACTAAAGGTGGCTGCAGTAAAGGCCTGGCAGAGCCTCTCAAAGGAGAAAACACAGCGTTTATCTACATGGGTTTAAGACTTTAGGTAGTCACTGACTGCCAAAGATTTTCATCCAAGTATTAAAAACAATTCTTATATCTAAAATTATGTTAGTGTGGCCAATTAAAAATTTCTCCAACTTCTAAAAATCTGTACATCAATCACATTGGTTGTTTGATTTAACACCCGCTTATGTTGTGTACTGAGGCAAAATTACAAGTTCAAAACTCATGGACTTAACCGGAAACCCTCCCATGAAACACAGAGTGGAATTTATTGATTTACATCGGCAGAAAACTTTGTGCCTCACATAGACAAAAACTGCCTTTAAAAAACAATGTCTGTCTTCAGTAAACAAAAGTGTTTGCTACGTAGTTTTTGGTTATAGGCTAAAGTGCAAATCCTGTCTCAATCTATTCACATAGTTCAGAACATAACTGCAGAAAATCAATTGCTGCTTTTTGTTTTTATTGTGCTGGACAAACTTGACTCTATGATGTGGATTCCAGTATGTCCAGATGTAAATAGATCCTAGTGTGATGTTAAAAAAAAGTGTATGTTTCTGTTCTGTGTACTGTTTGTTTGTATATGTGTTTTTGCTGTTACAACCAAATTTCAATTAAAGGATTATTCTATTTTATTCTACAGTTCCTTACGGTGACCACTGGAGGGCACCAAATTCTCCTATTTCAGTGTGTATGTTTCAATCAAGGACTGCACAGTCACTGATTTCAATGGTACGTTGGTCTATGTAGGCAGTGTTGGGAAGTTTACTTTTAAAATGTATTCCATTACAGAATACAGAATACATGCCCCAAAATGTATTCTGTAACGTATTCCGTTACGTTACTCAATGACAGTAACGTATTCTGAATACTTTGGATTACTTAATATATTATCATGCTTTTTACAACGTGAATGTACTATTGCTGTGTGATT
>NW_005187419.1:2373545-2379283 GCF_000239375.1 Pundamilia nyererei
TTAGAACTGAAGAAGCTTCTCGGATGAGAGGTGAAACGTCTTCAAGCAACTTAAAGAAGTCCAGACGCTTTTCTTTGCAAGCTCCTTTGACTAATCCCTTACTTTACTCATTATTTGAAAAAGTAATCAGATTACAGTAACGCGTTACTGCCCATCTCTGGTCTTAAGTGCTTGAGTTGAAGGGAGCTGCATTTTTTAAGCTTCTCCAAGCAGGCTCACCTCTCATCTAAAAAGTCTCTCCAGTTCTAAAAGCCCACAGTCACATTGATAATCATTGACCCACCCTGTCACTCACATTTAAGTCCACCAGCTCTAAGGCACTCTCGAGAGGCGTTTCAACCCACACTCATGTAACCTAAAGGACTCCAATTAGAGGTGAAACATCTTAAAGGCGTGCGCAATTAATTTTCCTAAGGGGCCACATGAGAAACTGGGACTGTTGTGGAGGGCCACCCACATCACTCGTGGTCCTTCAAATGCCATGAGTCTATTTTCAAGCGTGTGAAGACAACAAACATGTTTTAACTGATATTAGATGTGACTTGTGATAATCGATTAGTTACAGTTGAAAGTCAAATGAAAGTAGGGTCTTTTTACAAAACCATGTGAAAAATCCTGTTTAACCACAAGATCAGAGACTTCTGCAATAAAATAAGTGACAGCAGAGGTTGGTTTTACTCAAAATTTCTAAATCAGATTAAATCTTCAGTCTTCAATTCCAGCTTCTGTTTTTTGAGTTTTACATCTTACTGACACAATTTTGTAAATAGAAAAGTAGAAATAAGAAGAACGGTGCAGAAAATAGCAAACAGAAAAATAGAATGACACCTGTTCTATGTTGAATCACCTAACCCACAACCACAAATTCTAATTAGGCACAGTCAAAGGCTTTAATCTGTTTACAAAACATGCAAACATCTCAAAAAAGCACATTTTCAGGATATTTATACATAAAGGTTAATCTTCACAAGAAAAAAAAGCTGCATGATATAGTGTTGACAGACCCTGGAACTGACAAATTTTCACATTTCCCCATTTTAGTGAAACTAACATTAAAAGCTGCTCATACATGACTTCATGCTACACCAGTCCAGTGATAGGTTCTACTTTACACCTCAGAAGAAAAAAAACCCCAATACACCGATTTCATCAGTGACGAATGAATCGTGTTGACATTGAAATGGAATTTAACTAAATCGAGTGTTCTCTTTTACATGCAACAAGAAAAAGTAGCACTTCAGCCTGCAGAAACACTGAAATATCATCTGACCATCTTGTAGTCAGACTCGTCACACCCGTACAGAAAGCTAAATGTGATAAAGAATCTGAGTGATTCACGTGACAATATTAAACAGTAAATCTCAGCAACAAACGTGTAAGGTGTAACAAATCTCCACATCAACAGACAGGACAGTTTATGTACAATATAAATAATGCATCTATGAAACCCTATCAGTCATCATTCCTTTTCCAATATGATATTCAGCATTTGTGTGATGCAGTTATTGGGTAACATTTGAAACTGCTGCCATTTTTGGTTCAGTCCGTGTATACATTTAGTGCACAGGTTTACCAAAAGAAAAAAAAAGTAGCCAGTGTACAAACTATGTGTAAGGTCCTTCGTCATCATTACAGTGAGCCTCAAGTGACTATGATAGCTTAAATCTCTGGAATCTCAAATATAAACTGAGATCAAAATGATGATTGTCAGTAGATCAAGAGCTACAGTATGTAGCTCTAAATCACACAGTCTATCGCACATGTTTATCAATGCAGGTGAAACAGTTTGAACATTTTTCTACCTGGAAAAAATGGGAATTATTTGAGAACGGGAAATGTGATACATATACAGATGACAGAGACATAAAGAATTTACAAAAATCATAATTAGTTAAGAATTTTGTTTTTAACAAATATGAAATGCAGGTGTTTTATTAATATTAACAGTGCTCTCTGTTTACAAAGATCCATACAATCATCCTGCCTTCCTTCTCAACATAATTTCTCTGCCTTCTCAAATTTTTACTAAGTCAATCCTTCATGTTGATAAAATATATATGTTTTAATAAAACAGGGTTCCCTTTAACATGCCTCCCCTTTCAAAAGCTGTTTCGGATATTTTAGCTATCTGTTGAACCACTGCCCTTATTCTTATTGCGGCTGAGAGGGAAAGTGGACTTGCTCTGTGGCTGGGTCATTTTGCTGGCGAGGTAGACAAAGGGCTCAATGAGTGTACGTCGGTCCACTACAGACACCTCCCACAGACGCACCTTCTCATTCTTCGCCCAATTCTGGGCCACGTTCAAGTCAACTCTCCTCTCTTCCTGCTTGTCCAGTTTATTACCCAGCACAACAATGGTTACCTATAGATCAGATTATCAAGTTAGTTCCACATTAGTCACTCTACAACTCTTCACATTGTGCTTCATGACAGCTGCTGTGGCTTCAGATACAGCAGATTGTCTGGTGAGAATTAAATATGACTGGGAGGAAACAATATTCAAATAAATAATTTAGAAATATCATCCCAGGACATAGGGCAGATGAATCAATATCTGGCATCTCTGGCTTGCTTGCTTCTTTAATATCCCAGAGACCTGTATCAGGCCCAAAAAGCTCTCAAACTGCTGTGTCATGAATTTACAAAGACTTGGCATCCCTCTTTAAGTGCACATTAATGAAACATGACCCCCAAAGCAAGGCTGCATACTGGTGCAGAATATTCTGAAGCTTTATGTATTCTATATTGTACTGTTTTTATCCATCCTTTTTCTTTCCCTTATCCAATTTAGGGGACAGCCTGGACAGGCCCTCAGTTTAACGCAAGGCAAATAGAGAGATAAACAACCAGTCACACTCACATTTACACATAATGGCAATTTAGAATCACCAATTAACCTAACTCGTGCATGTCTTTGGACTGTGGGAAACTAGACAACCCAGAAAGAACCCAAGCAAAGATGGGCACACAGAAAGGCTGGTGGATTAAAACCTAAGACCTCCTTACTGTGAAGCAACCGTGCTAATCACTACACCACCTATACTAAACCTTTTTTATGTATATCCATTTATTAAAAAATAGTGATATATTAGATATCACATATATTAGATGAGCCACACTTTGAGCAGAATATTTATGAGGTTTTTAATAAACATAACTTCTTCTAATCTGAAATTACTACAACAGAACAAGTAACTGTGAGGTGTACCAATCAAAACCCATGCCCTCACTATACACATTAATTGTATTTACTGCTTACCTCTTTCTTGTCTCTGTGGCGATCAATGTCTTTCTTAAGGGCCTCCATTCGTTTAAAGGACTCTTTACTATCAATGCTGTAGACTAGTACGAAGCCATCAGCAAAAGTGTAGTAATGTCGGGGAAACTCCATCCCATCCCGGAGTCCACGGGTGTCATAGAAGCGCACCTGCTCTCGTGTGCCACGGTCAGTTTCTATGGAGCCAATATAGATATCCTCAAGGGTCTCCATTGGCTCTGAACCTACCAAGAAATAAACAAAGGTGGACACAAATGATGTGATATGCTGCACAAATATTAAGATGACAACATGCGAGTCTTAGATGTTATAAACTTTTAATACAACTGTTATATACTGTTAACTCACCAATCGTTGAGTTAATTCATTTAAACTTTATATAGCACCAAATCAATTTTGCTACGTTTTAATCACGATTTCAGTTACGATTACATACTGTCACATTAGTTATAAATAACTAATGGACGACAGAGAGAATACTCACTCAATAACATCAACACTACTGCAAGTCGACAACAAATTATACTATGCTTTGTTGCGATCACTCGGGGATAAACCACATTGACCATACATCATTTGACTCATTGAGGTAATATATGATAATGTAGAGAAGCGACATACCTGCAACATGATTGGCATACAGTAGTTGTTCTAACACAGCCGTTTTTCCTACTGCGGCTTGACCACAAACCACCACTTTACAGCTTTTACCCATGACGGTTTCTCACTCTCCAGTCCGAAAATCTGTTTAGGACAGAAGAAACAAAAAACAAAAACTACCCAATTGATCAAAGCCATTACTTAGAAACAATGCAAAACACAACAACACAGTACGCCTTATTTGGTTTCCTTTGTAGATAAACTGTGCTACTATGCACACTAGCTAACTTACAAGTTAGAAGAGCCCACTGGCAAAAAAACCCCTTTTATCTGGTATAGTTATTTTAAGTTTTTGCGTCGCAAACGATAGCTAATTTGGAGACGTTTGTACAGAAAATAGCTTAGCATTAGCTTCGGGAAGACACAAAACCACTATATCACAAAACCAGCCATTAATGTTGCCTGTATATGACAAATTCTAGTAAAACGTGTCTTCAAAAATACACACGCTGATACTTCTGGTTATTTTGCCGACATTTATTTGCTAATTGTCATAATTTCGCTTGAGAAAACCCTTACCTTCCCAAATGTGCTACTTCCTGTTTATGTTGTACGTAACGACTGCAGTATGTAGCCCCGCCTTTCTCATTGACGGCAAAATGGCGACGGAGAGCTGTGATGCTGTGAACATGGACCCTGACATGGAACTGCTCAGCGATGAAGAATTAGAAAGGTGGTGGAAATTACAGCTATGTTGTCAGCGAATGAAAAACGCGTATATCAAAGTCTTTTATTGATATGTGTGCTCAAAAGCCTCCGTCGTGTTAATTTTCTTGTCGCAACATGAGAGCTTACCAGCGCGCTACCGCTAACAGTTTAGCTAAATTTGGCCCTGGAAAGCATCTAGCTCGGTTGCCTTCCACTTTAGCTAGCCCTTGTGTTGGATTTCTGGGTTTCGTTCACAGTAACGTATGTAAGTTGGTGGTTAATCGTTAAGTGTGAAAGTTGATCGGAGTTAAGAGTTTTGCTTTCACATCCCAGAGATGACCAAAGCTGGCTAATTACTTAATGGCACCATTCAGTTAATGAGTGTTCGTGATGTGAAGTATGACAGGCCTCCAAAAAAAGTAACGGCAGTAGCCCTTCAGGATGGTGTCATATGTTCCTGGCTCAGTCTCATTGCTGCGTGTTGGCTGGGAATACGTGCACTCTGTCCTGCTAGTTTGACTTGTTCTATGTTTAGCTAACTCAGTCCAGCAAACTGTCAAATGCACATTGTGTCATTCTTTCTTTACTCGAAAACATGAATATGAAAAAAAGTAATTACCTACCTCTAGTCAAGAAACAATTCAGCAAGTCTACCTCTACTTATCTTACCACCTGTCATGTGTTTTTCTCTTCTCACTTGTTTTAGATTTGCCTGCAAGCTTTATTTGATTTCTTTCTTTTTGTCCATTTCTACACAGGGAAGCAGAGAGCTTCAAAGAACAAGGCAATGCTTTTTATGTCAAGAAGGATTATGCAGAAGCATTCAATTATTACACCAAGGCCATTGGTAATTCTTTCTAAACAATTTCAGTATATATTTCTGTGGATAGAAGCTATGCTAATTTCTCATGTGGACGAGAATTTAACATTTGGATCCAACATGTCCCTGGTAGAATATTAATAATTTTTTCTTAATTTAACATAACAGATATGTGCCCAAAGAATGCAAGTTACTATGGAAATCGGGCAGCGACACTAATGATGTTGTGCCGGTATAGAGACGCTCTAGAGGATTGCCAGCAAGCAGTACGACTAGACAACACCTTCATCAAGGTGGGTTGAAGAATTAAAGAAATTTCATATATATATATA
>NW_005187419.1:2379336-2402601 GCF_000239375.1 Pundamilia nyererei
ATATAGTAGTGAGGATTTTCCTTTGTAAATATTTCTAACAAGCAATGGCTTTAGAGCAATACAGATTTTCACATAGACTGTAAAAGCTTTTGTTTATTGCAGATCTTGTATAAGTCACCAGTGGTCTATATCTGTAGTATTACAAAGCCAATAAACACATAAGCTCCAGCACTGTTGTTGGTTGTAGTCTAGTAATATATTACATAACAGATAAATATTTTAGAGGCAGTCATATGTTTTTAATGATGCTGGTCATTACAGGGTATTATCACTTTAGGCTGTGAACTGTAAATCTTTTACTTACAGGGCCATCTGCGAGAGGGCAAGTGCCACCTGTTGCTTGGGAATGCTATGGCTGCCAGCCGCTGTTTCCAGAGAGTTCTAGAGCTGGAGTCAGACAACAGCCAGGCCCAGCAGGAGGTGAGTTGGCCTCAGTTGCAGAGAGCATGACCTAACAACTTGGACATGATTATCCACTATTAAATTGGCTTTGGCCAAGCCAGTAAAAATGACGAGCAAAAAAAGGTTTGAATGGAAATCCAGTAGTAGTAGTTCACAATCACTTGTACTTATTCTGACCTGGATTTAATAATCATAGCACTCAAGAGACTAGCAGTTTCTGAGAAGCACTGAAGTTCTTCCTCATGGTTACTGAATATCATAAATTCCTTTGGCAGGTGAAGAATGCAGAATCTATCCTTGAATATGAGAGAATGGCAGAGATTGGATTTGAGAAGAGAGATTTCAGGATGGTAAGCTACTCATTAGATACAGTTTTAGTTGTTTTTTTGTTTTGTGTGTGTGTGTGTGTGTGTGTGTGTGTGTGTTATTTGTGAGGTGTATTATGTCATAAATACCTGCCAAGTCAAGCATCACATACTGCAGGTATCTGCTTGTGTTTAGGTTGTCTTTTGCATGGACCGTGCCTTGGATTCTGCCTCCGCTTGTCACAAGTTCAAGATACTAAAAGCAGAGTGTTTAGCCCTGCTGGGGCGATACCCCGAGGCTCAGTCTGTAGCCAGGTAAGAATGCACACTTGAAAAGATTTATTTATTTTTTGACATCATTGTCAAAGGGATATAATGGGGGGAAAGTCACTGAGGTATGTAGTTGCCCTAACATGAAGTACAACAAAACAGTATGCCTTTCTCAGACAGGGCCACTGAAATGTGCAAGCAGTGATTTCCATGCAGGTTGAAGAACTGCCAGGATGAAAAATCACAGCTGGACAGGGCACGGATCCTTAAATTTAATCACTCCAGTTTGCCTTGAACATGAAGATTCCTTGTTGTGTTTATGTGTAGTGCTTACTATATGTTCTGAATAGTGGGAACAGCGATTGTCATGATTTGACTCTTCTGATCTTTACTAGGTTGTCTGTAATACATTAAACAGTTGAGTTTTCAGAAATGAACTTCTCCTTTGAAGATGGTGTAACAGTACATTTTAATGTGATTTACTCTTTTTAATTGCACTTTGCCTGTAATTATCTGTTTTTATCCAGTGATATTCTTCGAATGGACTCCACTAACGCGGACGCTCTGTACGTGCGTGGTCTTTGTCTGTACTATGAGGACTGCATTGATAAGGCTGTGCAGTTCTTTGTCCAGGCCCTGCGTATGGCTCCTGACCACGACAAGGCTCGGCTTGCGTGCAGAGTGAGTAACTCAGTAGCTAACAGTTGCACTGCTTTAAATTTAGCAAGGGGAAAAAAAAATCTCCTTCACCAGTCTGCTTGAGGTTTCAGTTAGCTCAGAGGAGCTTTTAAAGCTGCATATGAATTTTCTACCCAGAATGCCAAAGCGCTAAAAGCCAAGAAGGAGGAAGGAAACAAGGCATTCAAGGAGGGAAACTATGAGGCAGCATGTGAGCTGTACTCTGAGGCACTAACAATAGACCCTAATAACATCAAGACAAATGCCAAGCTGTACTGTAATAGAGCTACAGTCGGATCAAAGGTAAGACATAAAATTCGTTTCATTAAAATATGTCAATTGTAGGCATACAGACACCACAGGTCACTACCTTTTCCTATCTCTTTGCCTCACATGTTCACATTTTCTTTTTCTTTGAAAGCTCAAGAAACTAGAACAGGCCATTGAAGACTGCACGAAGGCCATCAAACTGGATGAGACCTACATCAAGGCCTATTTAAGGAGAGCACAGTGGTATGCCGAAGATTTTACTTTGTTGTTAGTAGACAGACCAACTTGTATGTCATTTGGTTTCTTTAAGCAGAAGCTTCACTTTTGTACCGACACTTTTGTATTTTATAGTTCAAATTGAGTAATGAATTGACTGAAAGACTTGTGCTTGGTGTCCTGCAGCTACATGGACACGGAGCAGTACGAAGAGGCAGTGCGGGACTATGAAAAGGTTTACCAGACAGAGAAGACAAAAGGTGGGGGCAGAGCAGATATTACCACCTCCTTTTCCACATATTGGCACCTTTAGACTAGTATTAAGTTGCCACTTTAGAGACATTACATAACTGTTTTTAATGCAATGCTTACTAATCTACATGCTGTGTGTTTTTGACTTTATTACCTAGAACACAAGCAACTCCTGAAGAATTCCCAGCTGGAACTGAAGAAAAGCAAACGGAAAGATTACTACAAAATCCTCGGGGTGGATAAGAACGCAACAGAAGAGGAGATCAAGAAAGCTTACCGCAAACGGGCACTTTTACATCACCCAGGTGCTTGATTGCTACGTAAAAAGAGAACTAAACATCACGTCAATGAAGAGTCCTGAATTGTAGGGGGAAGTTTTTCTGCAGCAAATATGGCCATATAATTTCCAGTGAAAAGATATTTTAAAACATTATTTTAGGGAACTGTTGTTTTTTTTTTTTAATCTTATCTTTATTCAGACATTTGAAATGAAAATCAGTTTAGATAATCCTTCAAAATAACTGCCTAAATAAGTGACATGGGTGATTTTTGGTATGGCAGCTGAGCTGTGAGATTTGCTTCTAGAAGGACTTTGAGTTAAATTACCAAATATAATACTGCTTTCATTTTCCCCCCTCCCTTTAGACCGTCACAGTGGAGCTAGTGCTGAGGTACAGAAGGAAGAGGAAAAGAAGTTTAAGGAAGTGGGCGAAGCTTTCAGCGTGCTTTCTGACGCAAAGAAAAAGTCTCGCTACGACACCGGACAGGATCTAGAGGATGACGGCATGAACATGGGAGGTGAGCATATGGGTCGGCTTCAGTGTGTGAGGTCTCAAGGATGATCAGATTGAAATGATACGAGAAAATTCAGCCAGATAGTTCTGTGTTCATGTCGCTTCTTGTGTTTTCTTTCTTTCCAGATTTTGATGCCAACAACATTTTCAAGGCATTCTTTGGAGGTCCAGGGGGTTTTAGTTTCGAAGGTAACATATGTTCTGTTTGAAAGTAAAAATCTGTCCCTCTGCCAGCCATTTGGAAGGAGTCCCACAATCTGAGAATATCCTAAATGCGCTAATGGTTTTGTTTTTATTATTTTCAGCATCTGGACCTGGAAATTTCTTCTTCCAGTTTGGTTAATTGGAAGAGTCGACTACCTAAACAGTTACTACATCAGGACTTTCCAACAATGTCAACCCCACAACCCATCATCTGTATTTAATAACTGACTGATTTGCAAGTCAGTTTCCTGTATATGCCATTGACTGAATGAATGCAACCCAATGCAGCAAATGCCCATCTAGCAAAGGACGCCAAGTTGGCTCAAAATGAGTTGGTAGTTTTACTGGTTTTGGATTTAGTTTTCTTCCTTCCAGAATTAAACAAACTTGAAAGTCGGTAATGGCTAACAACACTGGTCCAAATAGTCTGGATTTTTCAAATAGGAAAGATTGCACAGCTATTATATTAGAGCTTTTAGGGATCCATGCAGGAAGTGCCATCCTGGGGAAAACTCTCGAGCAAGCTATTATCCTGCTCATCTCAACTTACTGCTGAGGGGGGGTATTCTCTGCATGACAGTTAATAACTTGCTCAGTGATTTGTGATGGAAATCACTGAGCAAGTTGCACCATCCCCGTTTTTTTTGACGAATCTGTCACACAGACAGTTGGCTGCTACGAATTCGCACTGAAAACTGCCTCCTTGTCATAAGCCTTTGGGAGCACTCAATCTTCTTTTTTAAGTTGACAACAGCTGGAGTCTAGACCTACGCATGTAATTCAGCCGAAGCACACTAGAAAGGCGGCAGAGGAGACGGCCGTGCTGGTTCTGTTGTCAGCAAAGTCTCCGTCCCTTCTGTTGTTTCACATTTGATGTTGCCATTCACAGATTGCTGCATTGTACATTTTACTGGAATGTAAAGTGTTGATTTGTGATAATAGTTGAGTTTCTTTTTTTCCATTTTTTTATCGTCATAATGTATATTTATTGTAAATTTGCTGTCTGATATAAACATCAGCGTAAGATGAAGATGCTCTTCTCCTAAGATTGAAAGAGGCACCCACCATGAACACTACGTTGGGAAAAGAAATAACCAAAAAAACTCAGGAAGATGATTGGTTTGCTAGATCTGCATGGCATTTTAAGCTCAAATAGATTACAGTATACAGTAGAGGTTATTTGACATTGAAGCTGTCTAATTTTATTCAATGCAAGGTGGAGGCATCGAGCAAAAGTGACAACTTTATTGCTCCACATAAAGTGAAATCTGTTTGCTGTTGTCCAAAATGTTCAGGTGCTGTGTGATGATTGAAACGTAGGAATGTTTAATCATTTCCCCATTAGTCCATTGGTGCACTTGAGTATGAAGAGTGTCCTCATTTTGCTCTGATTGTTTTTGCTCTTTATGGTGAGAGTGAGACCATCCACTCTTTTCCCTGGAAAAGTACCAGCCATGACAATAAAGTTGGCCTCCTCTGGGTTTCCCCTAGATTGATATCTTTCTTTTGTTTGGAATCATTAGTTTAGAAGTATTGCATAAAGATACCGTGTGGTTTAACAGATTGTTGTGGGAGTGAGTCCTGCAATCTGGTATCATGCCAAAAAAAGTGATGTCCTGTATTTGCCAGAAAAGAATGATGTATCTCATGAATAGAGCTGCAAACAGTTATTGGGAAAGTGACTTTTATATGTCTTATTTGTTCTAGTAAAATCTCACGGACATTAAAAATGTCTTTTTCAAAAGAGATCTGACCAAGAGGGCAGCAGAAATTAAAACTTTAAAAATATTTTAAGTTGCCAAAAATGGAGTGAGTAAAATGTGAACCACAGAGTGGGGAAAATATCACAGTCATAAAGAGGCTTCTAAAATAGGTTTATATCTTTGTTTTATTTCGGAATTTTAAGAAAAAAGTAGCGTGGAGGTCGGTGTACTGCAGGAAATGAGCAGCAGAGGGCGCTGCTTCCTCGCGATTCGTTTGTTGGTGTTGCTAGGATACCAGCTAAACGTGGATCGATGTGTTGGGCTAAAGTTTATACGAGTTAAACTGGCTTCAAGTTGACGGAAAGAAAGTTTAAAAGTGGCCAAAAATGGCAAACATCGACGCAGACCTCGAAGACCAGCAATCTAAGGGCGTATTCGCAACTTTAATGGCCGATGGGAAATGGATGTACCAGGCAGGAGAGTATAAAAAAGCTATAGACAGCTTCACAGAGGTAAGTGTTAAGTGTCGTCGTTACCTTTTCTCTGATTTTTTTTTAAGCACTCTAGAAATGGCTCACTTCTTTTCTTTGTTTAGGCACTGGCTTTAAAGCCTAGTGACAAACAGTGCTTTGTTGCTCGGTCCAGATGTTACCTGAAGATGGGAGGGTTTGACAACGCTTTGAGAGATGCAGAAGCTTCACTTAAAAGAGACAACTCGTTTTTTGAGGTAAATGTTTTTCTGCTGTCATGATAGAAAATGAGTAAAATGTATCTTTATATCCCCGCTAAAGGTTCAGTGCCTATTGTATACATTTCTTTCGAATCACCATTTTAGGGTTTGTACCTGAAGGCAGAAGCTTTATACTACATGGGAGAATTTGAATTTGCCCTGGTGTTTTACCACAGAGGCCATAAACTACGTCCACAAATGCAGGAGTTCAGACTGGGTATCCAGAAAGCACAGGAGGCCATAGAAAACTCTGTTGGCAGTAAGTGTCTTGATAATAGTGTTGCAATCATCTCACATCTCCTTACCTAAAATATGAGCCGCTTGTTCTTTGCCATCTTTTAGGTCCTTCCAATGTGAAATTGGAGATTAAAGGAGACCTGTCATTTCTCAACATAGGTGGTGAGGTGAGTCTTTGGTGCATATATCTTCAGTAAATAATAATAATTAAAAACAACCCCACTGAGGTAAGTCACAATTATCACAGTACAGCACAAACTCAGTTAAACTTAAGAGACATCATCTTACCAGCTGGGATGCTTAAACCAATGTGAATCGTGCTTTGGTGCATTGGAGAGGTAAGACCAAGGAAACCTCCAAAAGTCTTTGCAGCTGGTAACTAGGATGAAACTAGATGTGTCTCTAGGATGGCACATCTATTCAACGTGCCATTGCAATGATGTTTTCTTTGTCTCCCAACACAGTTACTAGAGTGTGGAGCAGTTTGGTCAGAGCAGCATGAATGATTAGCCTGCTGGAGGTCTTTTTGTAGGGCTGTGGCAGTGCTCCTCCTGTTCCTCCTTGCACCAAGGAAAAAAATACTGGTGCAGCTCTCTTTAACAGCCTTTCTCCTGATACAAGTTCCCTTAATTTTTATTTGAGCAATGTATTTAACATGCAGGCTTAGAGGCAGAGCTGTTCTAATGGTACAAGGGAAATAACAATAAAAATGACAGTATTTGTCATTTAGCCAGGATTCGTTGCAGGAAGGCACTACAGCTCGCTGTATATCAAAACTGCTAGACAATAGAAAGATTTCTTCCCTCTTGCTATGAATCCAATGAACAGTTGTCTTGATGCATGCTTAATCATCCAGGTAGGTAAATCCATGTCTGAAGAAGTCACTTGGATGAACAATGAAACATTTCTCCCACTGAAAGAGACTGAAAATGTTACATAAACAGTTAAATCCATGCACACTTAAATCCTATCACCACCTGTATGTATTCTGTAGAACAAGGCTGAGTCATTGCTTCAATTATGTGTCTTGTCTCAATCCCCCCAAAACCCCTGCAGTTTTCTGTATGCAATGTTTAGCCTGACCTGTCTTCTGATGCACAGTGTTATGTTATGTTTCTGAACTGTTAAGAGGGCCAAACCAATTGCAGCTATCCAGAATCTCACAAAGGAGAAAAAACAGAAGACTGAGAAAACCCCAAAGAGTGAAAAGACAACCAAACAACTTCTGGGCGAGTTTTATAGTGACAAGAAATATCTAGAAAATCTGATGAAAGATGAAGGTAATTTGCTATTTGTTCAAATTTACACACACTGTATGTTTCTATGTATCTAACCGTCACCTAGCATATACTGTTCAAAATGTTTACTTAAAAAAAACAACTATATCTGTTTCATTCTTGTTGAATAATATTAATAGCTGTTATGTAATGATTTGCAGACTTGATAGAAGGTACAACAAAGAGTGGGGAGAAGGTGAAGGACATCATTCAGAGATGTCTGTCTTACCTTGACACTTGCACTGAATTTTGGCACCAGGAGAAGCCTACTTCTGCACAAGAAATGAGGCAGAAGTTCATGCAAGAGAAATGTACAAAGCGCCGTAATAGCGCACTCTCTTCGGGATTTCTGCTGAAAAGCCTGGATGAAATTGACAGAGGCAAGATAGCATTCTGGATAAACATAGACCTTGATTCTCTCTTTTACTTTCAGTTTAAAAATTCTCACTGTCCTCTTTGTCATCCCAGAGTTTATGTCCGGAAATGCAGAAGGCACTCTGAAGAAGGCAGAAGAAGTCATGAAGATGGTGCAGAGGTGGTCTGAGAAAGAGGTTCCTAATAAAAAAGAGGTTTTGGGCACCTTGCACAGTTGCATTGGCAATGCTTTGGTTGACCTGGGAAACATGGACAAAGCATTGGAGCATCATCAGAAAGACCTGGAGTTGGCCAAACAGTGGTGAGAAGAAAGGCAGAATAGGAGTAAAACTACATATTTGGACGAGAGATTAAATCCACCACACAAACTTCTTCATAGACCAGAACCAGTTCTATAGAACATATTACTATTGACCGTCAGCAGCTTCACTGGCTTCTTGTAAAGTATTGCATTCATTTTAAGATTTAGCTTCTTACTTTCAAGTCTCTCCATAATCTCGCACAACCTTATCTCTCTGGTCTTCTGCACATTGCTACTCCTTGCTATACCTTGAGATCCTCCTCCTCTTTTTCTTTCATTATACCACCTACTCGTCTGACTACCATGGATTTTAGAGCTTTCAGCCGAGTGGACCTCTCATCTTTAGAAATCTCTCCTGTAGCACACTCACAATATTGATTTTCTTCCTATTATTAAAACCAGCATTAAAATCCATCCTTTTAAGCTCGCTAATTCTCTTTGATTCTGTAGTATTGAATTTTTTATTCTACAATTTTTCCATTTTTTATACATACAGTTATGTGTCCCTGAGTGTCTTGAAAGGTTCCTATAAATATTTTTTAATCACTATTATTATTATTATTAAACATTAAGAAAATTTTTTTTTTACCTACAGCAAGCTCCCAGGAGCACTGTCCAGAGCTCTGGACAACATTGGCCAAGTCTATGTTCGAAATGAAGAGTTTGCAGAGGCCATTCAAGTGTAAGTAAATAATCAAATAATACCTGCACTTGAATTCATCCAAAAACTATGTTTATTTCTGACACATTTATTTAATCCTTTTTATTCCATTTTGTTTATAAGCTGGGAAAAGAAGCTTCCGCTGGTTTGCAGTGATTTGGAGAAGACATGGTTGTTACATGAGATCGGTTTGTGTTACCTGAAGCTCGATCACCACGAAGAAGCTCGAGATTATGGCGTCCGTTCAGTAGCTGCTGCTGATGGAATCGCCGATAAGAAGTGGCAGTTGAATGCCAATGTTTTGGTTGCACAGTCAGAATGTAATTGGTTATTTATTTATGATGCATCACTTTATATTAACAAAACAGAGACACGCAACTTTAATACTTTACTTCTTAAACCACAGTGTGTTTGAATCAGTCATACTGTTGCACAGTTCTTTACCCTGATCCCAGTTTACTCTTTTATATCAGTGAAGCTTGGAAACTATGAATCTTGTGTCACCCACTTTGAAAGAGCTTTGTCCTATGCCAAACTTCTAGAAGACGATTCTGCCATGGATGCTATTGAGAAGGTTCGTGCTTCTTTGTTGTATACATTCTTTTGTTTTCCTTTTCACTTAAGTTAAAAAAAAATTTCAGTCCTGACATTTCTCATTTGTTTTCAGGCCCTTCATGAAGCAAAGCAACACCTAACACCATGAGGAACCCCTTCAGTCAGAATGGATGAGGAAAAGAAGAAGAAAGACTTGTTTAGTGTTCAACTCATTTTGTGTGTGTGTGTGTGTGTGTGTGTGTGTGTGCGTGCGTGCGTGTGTGTGTGTGCGTTCATTTACACACCTATATGGAACACAGCAATAAAGCAGTAACTTAATCAAATGAGAGGATCATATTCAGAGTAGTAAAATATATCCGTTTTATGAACAGTGATTCATTGTGTTTCTCATAGGAATAAAAGTGTTTATGGGAGATGCTTAAAACTTGAATTTCGGATGTTCAGAAGAACAATGCATACCGACATTTTCTGTAGCATTTTTACAAAAGCTATCATTCTTAAAGCTTATGCAGAATTACAGTAGTTCTGAAAAACTCTTCTTTTTTTAAAAAATGAATATATTCAGGTACAGTCATGATGTAATTGGTGAGCCCATATTTTTGTTCTGTGCAAGTTCCATGACAAACTGAAATGTTATCTGGAAAATGTGTCACTTGATATACAAAGTTCTGTTTACTGATATAAATACTGAAACCTGGCAACCATTAAGTCCCATTAATCAGTATTACCTTAGAGCTTCCATATATAGAGATTAACTTATTATAGAGAACTTCCTTATTTCACCTTCCTAGTACCCCTATTACAAGGCGTGCACTGTGTGATTTGCAAACAGATGACTGCTTCTTGCAAATTTCCCATTTATAGAAGCACAGCCTGCTTACAGTTCATAGTTTCTTCACAGAACCTTTATTTTACTGAAGTTTTAATAAGATGTTTTTCCATTAAAGAGAAGTTGTGTTACTGTCACGTACCCAAGTGTTTATGCAAACTTTTTTTTTACTGAAACACGATTGTTGTGATATGAGTGACAGTGTGTGTAGTGCCCTTTGAATTTTAACCACATAAAATGTTTGCATAATATTACCTGTATATGCAAACTAAGATATACTAGAAACCTGTTTGCCTTTTTAAAATTTGGATATCTGTTTTTTTTCCTCTCTTGACTCTGTGACTCTTGTGTGACTTTTGTTTGGTAGTGGTTGTGACAACGGAAAATTACTTCCCTTTCTTTTACTTATACTGTTGTTGATATCTGTATAATTTAATTTAGTCTGAGGGTAGGTTAAAAGGAGGATATGTTTTATAAACACCTTTATTCGTGATTAGGACAAAAGTATTTGTGCCTGAAAACATAATACTTTGCAAAGTGAGATTCAGCCTTACTGTCAACTTTGCATTGTGTACAGGTTTAAACAATGGCTTTTCCACTGACCCAATGTGAACAAAATATAAGTAAAATGGAACAGAGAGCTGTAACAATATGGATAAGAAACTACAAATGAGGTATCAAATATAAATAGGAATTTCAAGAGATATATTAAAGCCTATATAACTGCTATAGATTAAAACATGTCTACAAGGTTCTAATTGTCATTAATATTTTAACTGCCATTCATTTTATAAAATGGGGAGTATAACTAATTAAACAGCAGATGCTCTATTATGTTAATATCAGCATCTATTAATACTATTTTGTCTGTAGTTTTAGTTCCACTCACGAGCTTCTCCTGAAATCAATGCAAATACACTGGAAAAAAGAAAAATAACCGATAAAATAAAGATTAGATTAAAGGTACAGCTTCCACAAAAGACTTCCGGTCTATAGGGGCGTGTCCTTGACCACGCCCAGATGCGCGTTCCCGGGATTTACTTTTTTTTTTTTTTCCGCCTTCCACCCCTTGAAGAGTGGGGCGGGTACCCGTCTGTGCTCAGGATTGCGTTGTCATTGTATTCAGAGAGAAACGCGTGGTCAGCGGCAGCCACGACCAGCTCCACAGCAGCGACATAACTGGTAAGCGGACGTTTTAGCGAACAAAACTCTTTTGAACTGCTTGCTTCAACGCTTTTGTTTTCCCGAACTACCTTAAAAATAAATTGGCCCAGTAACACGCGTCGACTTGTTTACACCCTGCGTGTTAAAGTTGTCGAGTCGTGGCGCTGCGCCTGCTGATGGTCCAGCTAATTTCTACTGACTGCCAGATTAAATTGGTTTTGTCTGGGCTGCTAACGGTAGGTGCACGCCACTCCCCGCCTAGCCACAATGTGCTGATAGTAAAATGCAGGCTAATCGCCAAACGCCCATCGATTTCCTTTGTTTAAAACGGTATTTAAGGTCCTCTGGAGGCTATCTCATAGATTTGGTTAAAAGAAATACAGTTAGCGTGGTGTCTTTAATGTAATTCAAACTTTATTTAATCAACAAAATGAGAATTATCGTCATTTACTGATTATTGTGTATGAGATAAAGACGAACCCATTTTTTTTTTTCTGTTCTTGTTGCCCCTCTTTGTGTCTCTGGTTTCGATTGCTGTGCATTTAGGTTCTTTTTTTTTGTTTTTTTTCTAAACTGGAAAACACCGGGATTAACGACGGCCAGCTTGGCTTTGTTGCCACATTGTTTCGTGAGAGCTTCCCCCTTCGCCCCAATGACACGTCGTAGTTTCACCCTATCTGTTAAATCCAGCGTTTAGCAACGCTTTAATATTTGGTCAGAGAGCTTGCCATACGGTTACACTATGAAGTAACTACACTTCCGCGATGCCCCATTTTCTTTATTGCCCTTTGTCTTGTTTTTTACTGGCAAGCTGTGGCGCATATGCAAGGTTTTAATACAGTGCTTTCCCTCAATTTACCAGTGAACTGGAGATTTTTGTGGTTTTACCAGATGAATAGGAATTCACGTAAAAGGGGGAGGAGAAGAAGACGGCATTCTTCTTTCACTTCTTCTATGTGCACAAAGCTGCAAAACCCCCTCCGTCTCCAAAAACGAACATTAAAGCTCAAGTTATTTGCATGCCAGAATTTTCTTTTTTCTCCCCACCTTCTGCAGATGTAAAATAGTGTGTGTGTGTGTGTTACTGATTTAGGGGAGAGGAGTATAATACAGCCTCTGCAAATTTTCAATATTGTGTAACTTCCCCTTAAGACATTCTGATTGCAATTCTTGCAGCACTGTTTAAATTGATGACCATCAAAAGACTTCAGAAGTGACAGTTATGGGGGAAAAAAGACTAAGAGTTCCTTTTTCAAATATGTTTGCTGCACATTTGCATCGTCAGTTGTAGTTAAAGTGGGGTGTTTTTGTTTGTTTGTTTTTAACTGGAATTGATTATTTTTCTGTCTGATACACTTCTGGAAATCCCAAAATGTAACCTGGTCTTAAATTTTTAATTTAGGCTAATGTGCTAGATCAGTTTTAAAAATGATAAATGACTTTAATATCCTTAGTGAGCCTTTCCTTTCCTGAATTCAGTAAATTGATAAAACGATTTGTCTTCTGATTGTATGTTTAAGGTACATGGTGGTGTTTAAAGTTGGACTTTGAACCAGAAATGGATACTGAGAAGAGTGGTGAGGTTTTAGGTGCGTCAGAGACTCCACAGCAAGCGGAGACTGCAGTGGAAAAAGCAGCTGTGGAGACGCCAGTGGAATCCACAGAGCTTGAGAAGTCACCAGCTGCTGAGGAAGCAACTGGGAAGATGGCAGTACATGGTCAGGAAAGCGAGGTCGTGAAAGAAATGGAGGCGCTGAGTGTGACAGACAAGGTGGCGATGCCCACAGAAAAAGCTGATGCAGACTCTGTGCCTGGCGCAGCAGCGTCACAGCAACCAGAAGAGTCATCTGAAAAGAAAATCTCTGAACAGCAGCCAGAGAACAACCCAGAATCTTTGGCTTTGCAAACGCCCCTGGCAGAGAGCGCCCCTGAACCAGCGCCAGAGAAAGCGGCCGAATCTGTTCCAGAAATAAAAGTGCAAACATTACCTGACTCGGCCATGACACAGCAGCCAGTAGATACACAGCCACCGGGCCCAAAAGAGAAGGAACAAGCTGAGTCTGTGGGAGAACTGCAAAAAGCAATGGATACTGAGGCTGAAGGTGACTCCGGAGCTAAGCCTAAGGAGAAGGAAGAAGCCAAACCAGAAGAGACTGTTGTGGTGTCTGACACGTCTTCAGAAAAGCCAGCAGAAGCTGAAATGCTAAAGACTGAGGCTTCAGCAGAAGTTGGAAATGTGAGCCCTGAGTCAGAGCCTCAAAAAGAAGAGGATATCGTCCCAGCTTCTGGCTCTCTGTCTTTTGCCTTTTTAGAACAGGAGCAGACCAAAGATGCCCTCCGAATCTCTCGTACCCTTGTTGTCCTTAGAGGCCTTCCAGGGAGCGGTAAAACCTTTTTGGCACGTGCCATAGCCGACACCTACAAAGACCACTGCACCGTCATTAGTGCTGATGATTATGGTGTTAAACCTGAAAAACCAGAATCTAATGCAGAGGGCTACAAGGCACTGGATGAAGCTGTAGTTGCTCGTTGCACAGACGGAAACTCTTCCTCTGTGCTGATAGTGGTAGACGACACCAACCACACCCAGGATCGCCTGGCCCGTCTAGGAGAGATTGCAGAGGAGAACAATCTTGTTGCTATCTTTTCGGAGCCAAAAACTGAATGGAACAGAGATCTTGGACAGCTGACCAAGAAGAACAAGCGTGGCCTAGAGGAAGCCCATCTGGCAGCCATGAAAGGACCACTTGAAGAAGTGTCCCTTCCTCTTTACTTTGGCTGGTTCCTTCTGTCCTCTATCCAGGACAAGATTAAATGCACGTCAATGGACTTCCTGAAAACACTGGACACCTTGGAGGCCTTCAAGAAACATTTGATTGACTGTGAGTGTCTAATTTTTATTACCAAGTAACTGAACTCTCTTAATTAGGGGTGAAAACTTATTTCTTTCTTTTCCTTTTTTGTCATAAACAGTTTCAGGAAAAGCTGAGGAGGTGGACCTTGAGCAGTACTTTCAACCAACAGGAATTCTCCATTGCACTACGAAATTCTGTAACTATGGAAAAGCTGAGGGTGCCAAAGAATATGCAGAGAAACAGGCAAGAAACGATTCAATTTTCCCAGAAATGAAAGCATTATTCATTTACTTGTAATTGCTGAACTAACATTGAATACTAACCATAATTTCATTTAATTTGATCTTTTTGTATTTCCTCTCCTCTAGGCTGTAAAAGATTCCTATGGTTCCATCTTCGATCTGTCACTTGGTGCCCTCTTTGTAACCCCTCGCACATTTGGTGCCAGAGTGTCTCTCACTGAGGAACAGCTTCAGTTGTGGCCAGCTGATGCTGATGCTGAAAAGCAGGTGGAGTCGGTCCCCGCAGCTGCCTCACTGCCTCTGGGAAGCCGCGCCCATGTCACTCTGGGCTGCGCAGAGGGTGTCGAGCCCGTTCAGACGGGCATCGATCTGCTGGAAATCTTGACCCTGCAGCAGGAAGGCCAGCAGGGGGAGCAAGTTGAAGAGATGGAGCTCGGCACGCTGACCTATTACGGTACGGGAAAGTGGCTGCTCAACCTCAGAGAGCCAATTAGTGCCCCAGCCTGCTTCTCCAGCTTCTACGGGTGCAAGGAACCTGAGCCGGCCAAAAAAGACCACGAGAAGAAAAAGAAGCCAAAGTGTATGATCTTGTAAATGGCAAACATGGGATGTGTGAGCTAGGATGACTGGAATTAAACTTGGGCTTCTTCTGTGCAAAGTTTGTGTGTTAGTTTGGGGTTTCACTTATAGCCATCCTAAATCCACAAGTTGTGTGCCTTTTTTACCATTGATTTGCACCACAACCCAAGATGCCTTCAATCCCATTAGGCTTGTTGTTAACACGGTTCAGTATTTTCTTTTACAGATCAGTGCCAGAGGTTGCAGTACCTGGCTGTTTGAGGTCTTGTTAGCTGCAGTTTTACATAGTCTGCCCTCCTTCAGCTCCACTTATCACTTCTTTCTAGATTTCCTGTCTACATCAGTGTTTCTCACTAAACTCAGCTGTGATAAACTAGGTACTTTCATTGCATGCTATGATGTATTTACACATTACTGACCTGCTAAGAGTAGCTCTGCCACTTTAACAGAATTTGTCTGGTGTTTCCTTTGACGTAGTAGTGTCATTTCTGTGTGTTTGCGCAGCCTAGGAAGTAATGGTGACAATAACGTATGGGCCAAAGTTGCGTATTTGAATAAGTGTATTAGATTGAATGTCATTTTTAGAGAACCTTCCTAGTAAAAATCTTTGCACTGTGCATAGTTTGAGAGGGAGAATGCTGATGGCATTTTGTTTCTGCAGCTTGCACTTAGTACTTATCAAATGCTGTGAATCAAAGTCCATGTGTTGCAATTTTCTTTTTTTGTACTGCGCAATACTCATTCATTCTCTACAAAAAGCACTTCATGCATTGAATTACAATTTGTATCCTGTGATGGAACCTTCTGAAGGGCAAGTCCTACTTTGTGTCGCTCTTATGAATCACTATTTTTGCACTTGTTTTGTACACTTAATAAAAAGAACATGCTTTGCTCCAGTAATCTGTCTGGTTACTCTGGTTCCATGCATGCAAACTGAAAAAGTCATTATCTCCAGATGGTCGTGTTCTCACAGTGCTTGTAGTTGAGCACTCCAGCAGAGGGTGCTGTTGATTTCCCCATGCTGCCATTACACTTTGTTTTTGTTTGTGGTAAAGCGTTGCCTGCAAACCATTAATAGCTTGTCATTTAACGTTCAAGAACTAGCTTTAATACTTTGCAAATACTGCAAGAAGATATGAAACATTGCAATCACAGATTGGATTGCAATACTTGTCTGAACATTGGTGTACCTTGCACAAGAATCTGGCACAGTATACATGTTTCAAACTTCATAGACATGATGGCTGCCAAAAGTATTTCACCTGATGAAGCAAGTGCTCAGATGTAATCTGCATTTATAAGTTGACATGGTTAACACGTTTCAATAGTGTGGTATTTCATTTATCCTTCTATTACACCTTTTTTTTTTTTTTTAATCTATTAGTTGTGCATACTCTGTTACAATACAAATAATACTTCTGGTTGCACCCACCCCCCTCAGAAGCTGTGTATTGATTTTTTTTTTCCTTTTTTTCCCATGCCGCTATCTAAAGTGCGCTTACCCTTCACTGCACCTTTTGAGCTAAAAATAACTGACCGTGGACGGGTAAACTCAGCCATAACCCGGTGCTCTATATGTCATAAAGTTCACCTCTTAGTTCATTTTCTGTGCAAGACTGGATGTGCTGGTTGTGTTGGATCAAGCGATTTCCTCATTGGCTCAGGGTAGATAAAGAACAATGACAACCAATCAACGTCAGGGGTGCACGATCGCACTGTTTTCGTTCTCTGCCAGGTTTGTGAGAAAACCATTGATAGCTTCAGGTGCTCCCGGAAATCTTTCCTCTTATTGTTTCTAGTAATTATGCCTGCTTTTCCTGTGTAAGATTAATCTCTGTCGATGCTTCATATTTTAAAATGTTATTATAAATGTATTATTTAATTGTCTGATTATCTTCAAGTGCAGTATGAATAAAACTGCCCACTCACACATCCATCAATAAAGACAATAATATAGGAAAGATGCGCACGTGGGCTAAAAACGTTTAATATCAAAGCTATAGCTACAGAAGCAAAAAGATAAGCATTAAAAATTATGTATTAAAATTAAATTACATATATACAGTGTTACCAGTTTATTTGCCTCGAGTGCGTCTTCCGTAACTTAGTTGTAATATTTCTTACTGTTCATGAAGGCAGCAAAAGTGTACGTTATGGAAAGAGCCAATCAGAGCCCAGGAAACATCAGCTAAGCCTGTCAGCAGATAGGCGATGGAGACAAAACTGACTGGGAACCTCGTTCTCCCGCACCAGTGGTCACCGCAGGCGGCAAGAGTGGAGCAACACTGCCGAGGAAATTCACCCATCAGACCATAACAAACGTATACAGCTGCTGACGACATAAAAACAAAAAACAAGGTAAAATACGCCACTTTGTTACTTAAAAACGCGTCTGTGGTTTTTCTTTCTAACTTCCTTTAACTATTTGTCTATTGTTTTCTCTCTCTGTCTGATAAGAGAAGTTAAACTACTCAGTCCACAAACCACGTTTAACTTGTACTTTTCCTACATCCTGGTTTTTAGTAAGTTTGAGTAAGACTTTAGTGAGTAGTGATGTGGATGTTTGCCAGATAACTGCGAGGCTGTCTGACCGGTTTGTAAATGAATGAACCAGACTGACCAAATCCTTCCACTGAGGGATGTGTGACTCAATCAGTAACTCGGTCCTTTAACTGTGTCAGGAAGATTTTGTTGTAATAGTTAGTGGGGTTATAATGAAAGCTAAAAATTATACAATGACCTCCAACTTTGATATTGGATTGCATTCTTTTAAAACGGCTTTTTGTTTTGCTTCAGTTCTCCCTTCCCCATTCATCCATCACCCTTTGTTATTAATTTAGGTTATAGTGTGTAATCTGAACCAGTGTTTCTGTGGATCAGTGATATTTAACACCTTTGACAGGTCAGGTGCAACAGAGAAATGAGATGATGTATGTGACCCCCGATGAGCTTTGCTTGAACCACATTTGCTGGTCTGGACTCGGTGCTGTTGTGACTCAGAGACAGCAGTGATCAATAATGAGAAAGCTCCATGACAGTCCCATTAATCCGTTAAAGAAATAGCTGCCAGGTCCGCAGTGTAGCACGCAGAGAACTGCGAGCAGACGTCAGAGCTTTCAGCTTATTAAATCTCTTATAGCAACAGACTGAGCAGGTACTCCATCCCTGAAAGGTTACATGGAGAATCCAGAGCGTCATCAGTTTACCAACACACTGTTGGAGGGTCAACTACATCAGTCAGTGTATCAGAAGTGTATGACATAAACACAAGTGAAGGCATGCAGTTAAAATAACAACGCTTAAATAAAAAATTAAATTAAAAAAACTAAAAACTTCAATGATCTTAAAACAGATCAGATCTAATGGACACCAAGAAATGATGGTAAGAAAGCACATACGTAGATTTTCTCAGTAAAACTGAAATGTCTAACAAGTTCGAAATGGAAATGGTCAGAATTTCAGTAAGTTGAAGTTGAACCTAAAAAGAAAAAAAAAGCTAAGATCTAATGCCGCGCTTCTGCAAGATGTTCTGCACAGTATGCAAAGAAAAAAGCAAGTCTTCAGTGTGAGATTTTCTCCTGTTTAAAAATGAACAGCTGTCATCGGAGATGCGTTTGTTGATGCTGCAGAAGTACTGGTTTCCTTATATTTTTGCTGCTTCTACATTATTTCTCTCATTTTTAAGTCCTGAAGCAGTTCATGACTGTTCATATCAGCATATTTACTTTGCTGTGGTCTTGGTATTATGAAATCAGATGTGTCTGTGCATAATAGGTAGAACTGGCTGCTTATAAAACTCAAACACTGATGTCCTGTTTTGACCTCTGTTGACTCCAGTGGAGATGACCTCACTGAGTGAAACATGTGGCAAAAGTGTAAAGTTCACGCCCCACCCTTTAGCAGTAAAATTTTACAGATGTTATTACAGATGCCTGAATTTCTTACTTTACTTCCGTCACATTTTGTCAGTAAAGGAAAGCAGGTCCTGCATCCAAAGATTATTTCTTATCTTTGCTGCATATTTATTGTTTATAATCATCATATAATTCATCTTGCAACTGTAAATTTGTGAGGTGAGTTTATTTAGTCATTTCTCCTCCTGCTCTGCTGGAGCTTTTGTGTGGATCCGGTTGTTGAGCAAATAACTAACTGCCCATGACTTCATTAGTATGCAGATGAAACAAACCCATACTAATCACATTAGGGTTGGCTTTACTGTTCGTGTCCTGTCAGGTTGAAACAAACCTCATATGTGATTGTCCAGAAGGATAGAAGGCCTGATAGGGCCTCTAACCATGTTTCTTATTGCTTTACCGTTAAGTATGTCTGTTATTACTCACACTGAATATAAACCGCTGAGCTGTCTTTCAGTCATCTTGTTAGCAGACCATTTCTTGACAGTTCTGGGAGCACAGCAGTGCATTAGGGAACTCTTGCATAATTTTTTAGTTTAAAAAAACAACCCCCCCCCCCCCTCCCCAAAAAAAAAAGCATGCTTCAATGTAACATCTTGTGCTTAGTTTTGTTTCTATCCACCACATGTTTGCTTTTCTGTATCAACCCTTACTTCTCATCTGCATATCTCCTCATACATCTCTCTCTGTTTGTCTCACCCGAGCAGTCATGTCAGCCAAAGCCATCTCTGAGCAGACGGGAAAGGAGTTCCTCTACAAGTACATCTGCACATCAGCGGCCATCCAGAACAGGTTCCGCTATGCAAACGTGACACCTGAGACCAACTTTGACCGACTGGCTCAGGAGCACCCATGGCTGCTCACAGAGGTGAGGCAGGAGAAACATTTAGGGCGGTAATATATGTGGATGGTGAAGTAATATTTTATTTAGCTGACTGAACAGTCATCTTGTTATGTCTCTAATTTATAGACCATTGATCTCCAAAGCACAGTCTCTTTTGCTTGTGGAAAAGGATATCCTCTTTATAGGCACGATTACTTAGGCTGGCAGCTGAGCGCTCTCTTGGTGCTTCTTAGCTGAAATCACAGACAGAGGAGGAAACCATCAGTTCTGTTCCATACTTGGTGGAAATTGGGCAAAGTAAAAGCACAAGAAAAAAAGAAGACGTAGAAAAAATTAATATTTGCACCACCAGAAGCCAAATGTTGAGCTGGGTTTTGCATTTTTGCACAGGTTCTCCAGGCTTCCAGTTTGCTCTTCTGTTACGTACATAGACTGCTATCATATCGGTTGATTTAATTACTCTGTTGCTCATCTTGCTCGATGAAATGTCATTCTCTGTTTGCCTCCCTCTCTGCTGATGGATTTTATCTGGAAGGTATTAGGAGGATGCTTAGGGCAGATCCACAGTGATGTGTCCTGCTGCAGAATTGATTCAGAAATTGCATTAACTTTCACCCTCAGCCCTCTCCTCATTTGCTCACTGGCAAGCACCCAGATAGTAATGGCTCCATTGTCATAAGTCATTCTTTTCATCTGAAGTAAGAGGAACTCGGTGATGCCAGTAGGGGTTTTATGTAATTTTTCAATTGCATCGTATGGGATGGTTGGTAGATGAGAGATAATTTCTCAAATACATGGCACCTCATCGTTCAGGTACTAAATACTTGGGATTTCCAGAGCAGTAAGGAATTGTTTAGCAATCCTATAAAAAACATACCTGCAGTCTTGTGGTCTGAAATAAAATGAACTGAGGAAAACAGTGTGTGTTTTATCACTGCAACATGAATATGTCGGCCCCTATCCATGCCTTTTCCATTCATTAATTCACTTTGAAACATTTGGCTTAAACTGAAAGCAGAATTCATTCAGGACTGCAAATAACAGCCCCAGATTTTACCATTACTCTGCCAATTAATGCAGTGATTATGCATTCTACTGTTTAATAGATGTAGAAAGCATCATAAAATTCATGATTCATAAATTATAATTCCCAGAAGGCAAAGATTACATCTTTCTTTTTCTTTTTTCTTTTTCTTTTTTTTTTTGGAAGATTGATAAAAGTTAAAATTACACTGAATAAACTTGAGATGGCATAAAGATAGGCAACATCAGACTCAGTCAGATTCAGACATCAGACTCCATCCTGTTTTTGCACACCTGCCACCACACAAGGTGCTTAGCTCGATAAGTGCAGAGTTCCAAACGTCCTGTTATTAAAATCAACACAAAACCTGCGCCGGCAGGTTCGTGGCATGGGTGTTGAGCAGCTCCCGTAGGTAATGGGTATGCGGCTCAGTACTTTTACTATATACTTTATAATGAAATAGTTGCACTGAAGCCCGAAATTTCAAAAGGATTGATTAAGAAGCAGATTTTGGGGTTTTTTTTGGGGTCATTTTTACCATTGCACTGTTGTCAAATCTCATATTTATGCTGTTAAAATGCATTAAGTGTTACCTCTAGAAACCTCTCCAGCTTTAATATTTTCAATTTGCTCCTTTAAAGTAATATTTACATACTAGTATAAAAGCAGAATGACTACAGATTAAATTAGAACATTTACTTTAGACTTAGCTTCTCAAACTGAAAAGGTCAATTTGATGAATTCATTCAAAGCTTGCTGATAATATTTTTTCCCTTCCTCCTTCAGAGACTGGTGGTGAAGCCGGACCAGCTCATCAAGAGACGAGGCAAGCTGGGTCTGGTTGGCGTCAACCTGGACCTAAATGGCGTCAAAGAGTGGCTCAAACCCCGCCTTATGAAAGAAACCACAGTACGTCATCCACCCTCTGCCTCTCTGCTGTCTCTCAGGCAACTCCCTCCACCCACCCTTCTGCTTGAGAGCGTGCATTTTGCGGAACCGTCCTCCAGTCAATATTATCCCAGTGTTTTTCTTTTCCCCTTTTTTTCCCTTCTTCTTTCCCCTTTCTCTTACCCTCCTTCCCAGTTTTCCTTGCATGTGCCTGGTTTATGTTTATTCCTCCCCTGATGCACGTTTGCCTAAACAGCTGCCCAGTTTGTTATTGACTTCATTGCTAGCCTGCTGGTATTAAATCAATCCAGTCAGCTGAGGCAAGTGCTGCCACTGAAGAAACACTCACTCCATCAACATAGCACTGAGACGCCGCTTTGCCTCATAAACCCAGAAGTGAGTTACGGAGAGACTGGGTTGGTTCATAAAGCACTGAAGAAGAGTGTGTGTAGCACTGAAACTGCATATCTTCTTGCAAATTAGGTGACAGTGTCAGCAGTGCTACTGGCTGTAAATACGAATAAATGCAGCAGTAGTAATATACCTGCACTGGTTTTTTGCCCCCCCCAACAATAAAGGTTGTTTCCTTAACAAGAGCATCCGAGGACACACACCCTAACGTTCACATAGAAAGGCGCACACCCCTAACTGTACCTCTATAGTTTCCACCTTTTTCTTTACAACCTGCTCTTTATCTCTGCATGTCAGAGGTCAACTGAAACCAAATCCACCTATATAAGATCACCCCATCAGACACACGGTATTTTCCTCAGCACTTCACAACTGCCGCAAGGTATATCATTTTAATTTTTTTCTTTCGGACCCCAGACACAGCGGTGTGAGGTAGTTAGCACACAATTTGGCTATGTAGAAAACATCGTTTGTTTGGAATCAGCCGAGAGGTAGAATTACTATATATTACTACTTGCAGCCACTGCTGCTCTGTTGATGGTCTGTGCAGTGTTTCAGTTTGCTGGGCCATGTCATCTTTATTGTCCTCTCCTGAGGAGAAGTGTAATTCAGTAGAGTAATCATTTTAACTGGATGAAGTAATATTGCAGATAAATTACCTTCACTAGTACAAACATGTATATTTTATTCATATGTCATTTACTTCTTTTGCCCTCAAAATGCACACAGTGAATGCATATTATTAAAATACTGGCACTGACCAGTGCTACCCCTCAGCATCCTACTGTAGAAACAGCTATAGCATCGATTTCAGAACCCTACGTCTCCTTGTTATTACATTAACGCATTCACAACGTTTTAGCAAACCTGACCTTTGACCTCTGCTCTTTAGTTCAAGGTCACTTAGATTCCAACTTGTCTGAGATCTTTAGTGGATAAATCTATGGCATCAATTTGAAGCTCCCATGTCATTTCGTTGTTTGTTATCACATTCACAGACTTAGACATCTACGCTGTCCGCCCTCCCGCGGACATTTTAACATTAACTCTTCTGATCTCATATTTTCTGATGCTTGTCTTCCTCTCTGACTCTATTTCAATGAAAAAGTAAGTGGTGCTGTTTACAGGAACAACACCCATACTAGATTAACTTCCTCAACATCACTTCTAAATAAATATATCCTGTCACTTCCTTTATGATGCTCACACTTTGCTTGCCCACACGTCTTCAGTTTTTTCAGTTAGTATTTAATGTTTTGTGGGGTAATAGTGACATAAGTGGTTA
>NW_005187419.1:2403298-2428173 GCF_000239375.1 Pundamilia nyererei
TTTTTTTTTTAAATTGGTGCTCCCTAAGAAGATTATTATTGTGTTAATGACTTGCAGGTGGGAAAAGCCAAGGGTGTTCTCAAAAACTTCCTCATTGAGCCATTTGTCCCACATAAGCAGGTAAAATAAATTCCTACCTTCTTTATATCTTAGCCTATTCATATCGTATTACTACAGATGCTAAATCAAATATTTAAAGTATTCAAGAAATATAATGGACAGATTTGTAAACTTTATCCATTGGTCAGGAGGAGGAATTCTATGTGTGCATATACGCCACTCGAGAAGGGGACTATGTGCTATTTCACCACGAGGGCGGGGTGGATGTAGGAGACGTCGACGCCAAGGCACAGAAGCTACTAATTAAGGTGGATGAAAAGATCAGTGAAGACCTGGTGAAGAAAGACCTGCTGACTCATGTCCCCAATGACAAGAAAGTGTAAGTGGGATAGAAATGGTAAAGGGAGTGCATGTGCAGAATCTTGATGTGTGCAGGGTAGACAAAGACTGGGAGTGGACACAGTATGTACAGTTTATGAAAATGAGCATGAAACTCAGCATTAGTTAGAATTTGCATTTTTTTTTTGCATATTACAGACTAGACTGGGGTTTCTGTTATTGTGTACTCTGTCAGTTTCTGCATATTTAGCCTTTAAGGAAGGCTAAATATGTTCTCTTGCAGGAGTAATATTGTATATTGCCTTTACACAGTCTCATCCTCACAGAATAAGCAGCATCTTTGTGAAACCTGTTTAAAAACGGATACACCTTTTACATGATTAAATTGTTTTTTACAAGAAGCCTTTATCTTATTTCGTAGTAAGTCCGCACAAAACAGTGTGTGCACTTAAACAAGAGAACAATTAAACATTTATAGACCTTCTCATATTAAAAAAGACAACATTACTGAATGAAAACATTGCAAAATAATATTTTATTAACAATTTTATGTTCATTAATACACCCTGTCACCCAAACATTGATGTATTCATCACTAAACTGCTAAAAATAGAAGGAACTACTGACCAACAGGGAGAAGCAGCAAATAAATTAAGCTGGAGAGAGCACTTTAATATTGGCAGTAAATGTGGGGGGAGCAGTACACGGGCAGAGGGTTTCCATTTGCCCATTAGACAAATGACAAACTCCCTCCTTGGCTTTGCGTTTCTTCGATCAGCCTCCACCTCCCAGCCTTTTTTTTTTCTTCTTTTTTTAAACGCTACAGCCACATTCAGAACACGTCCACTTATTTTGATGGGAAGGATACAGTGGCTGACCCTCCGCCAAACCCTCTTATCCATCTCTTCAGCATTGCTCTTGTGATGGCAGATTCTGGCCGTCTCACTGTCTTGGCTGACATTGAAGAAGCCATCCCAGAAATCACTCTGCCAGCCCCAGCTCACCTCCTCACCCCCACAAACACTTTTTTTTCCTCACACTCTGGACTCAAAACAAAACCTGCATTTAGCTAGCAGACATGAGAAGCTGAGTCACTTGGGGTTTCGGTCATTCTTTTCCCCCCACGGGCCACTCGACGACCTGACAAAAGGCTGATACGGGTACAGAGGCTCAGAGCTGCCTGCAGAACTGACAGACAGGAGAGGAGAGCAAAGCACTGCCTCCCCTACAGCAACCTCTCACTTCTCTGTTTTGACATGTGATGGAGAAGGCAAATTAGATTGTTTGCATGCAGCTCCTGTTGTGTATATTTATAGCATTATTGTTAATATGCAGAGGATAATTTGTTTTGCAGATTAAAGATAAAAATAGTTAGATTCAATTCAAGAAATTGAATACAGACCATAGAAACTGTGCTTTGCATGTGAATGTTTTGCAGGTTTTACATTTTTTTGTCATGGAGATTTTGATATTCAAAAAGAGATGGATTCACAAAGATGAGTCCTTTTGCAAAGTTTTCATTACTGTGTGTCATAAGCATACTAAAGGGACTCACGGGAATCAGAGTCTACCTAGGCAAAGATCATAGACTGTACTGTGTATAACAGATGGGCCCAGTCTCATTTTCTCCCTCACATCTGCCATCTTTTATGATTTGCCACAGGTGGATCTGACTGAAATAACATGAATGACCCATGCATCTGTATCACAAGCATGGAGACAGAGCACAGGAGGGAAAAACAGCTGGCTTCACAATATGCAACCCAGCTCTAGAACTCTGTTTCACTATTGATTCACAAGCTTGTGACCACAAATAAATTTCACTATCAAAGGATAATTTTAGCACCCTATTCCTAATTATATTTTGCTATCAAGATGATCTAATTAGTTAAGAATTTTTTTAAACATAATAAAATCACCACATAAATAGATCATACAGTCATCCATGATGCAAATTCTATACCTTTAAAATGCAATGTGTAAAAACTATTTAAGTATAATTAATGTCAGTATAAAGGAGTTTTCCTTTTCTGTTTTATCCTGTTTGTGATTTTGCAAAAAGCACAGCTGTTTGCTTCCTCAGCTTACTTCTGTTGGTTGTGACTTCCACCACACTGCACCTTCATGCAATACAAAGTCCATGGGAAGGGCAGTGCAGTGTTTCCTCCTCTCTTTTTGAATGGCTAATAATTAATTGCCCTCTTTTTCTCTATCCTGCTTGACTGTCTCGTTTATTATAAGTAGGACTATGATTTACAAGATGAACATCTTGCAGATTAGATTAAATGAGGTTTCGAGCACTTCCCCATTTGTTTCAGATTTTATACCTGGCAGCCTGTGTCTGTCATTTAATTATACTGTCTGTGGCAAAGGGTAAAGTCATGCCCTCATATTTATACTTTGTAGTCCTTCCTTATCTAAACATTCTGTGGCTTGTATCAGTCATGCTTCATAGAATAGATTTATAAGACATGAGTCACCACTAATATAATAATAATAAAACCTTATTATACTGGGGGAAACAAGGCGTCAGTGACAACTCTAGGGAATTTTTCTTCATAATAAATTGGCTGTAGTGTATTTAGTTGGCAACTTTTCTTCTTCAAAGCTAGTCTTTCAAGCTATTACACTCAAGTAAGTGACTAAGAGCTTGAGCTAGCCCAAGATTTGTAGCCAGCAATTTGTTTTATATCAGTGGATTTTTCATGTATTTAATTTTTTTCCTGCCTATTTCTAATGTGATTGTCTTGTATTATGCATCACGGCATCCAGACATCTCCATTTAATTCAGGCACTGCTGCAACCAATCCAAAAATCAGGCTTTTATACACTGAACTTATTGTTTCTCTCTCTCTCTTTTTCTGCAGCATCTTGGCCAGTTTCATTGTTGGACTTTTCAACCTGTATGAAGACCTGTTCTTCACATATCTGGAGATCAACCCTCTGGGTAGGGTTTTTTTTTTTTTCTTTGATTTTCTCAAGTCCACAATAACATCTCAAACTATATCTGAACAGGCTACTGTTATAGCATCTACACTTTATTCTTGCACCAGCTTATTAATATGTTATCAGATTGTAAAATTGGAAAGGGGACATCAAAAGGAAATTAGAGAGGAAAGCATCACAAAAAAATCATCATGAAACACACATTTTTGACACAGAGGGGGGAAAAACATTAAATAATACATGCACTTTCTGTTTGATGAAGGCAGTATGTGTTTGCAAAGATGTAATTAGTAACCAGTACATGCCCTCTGGTAGTTTTTCCTGTTGATGTGGTGTAAGTTAAAGGATGTATAATCACTGTTTTTTTTTAAATGTGGGTTTTATTATATCCAGAAAAGACAAATTATATGGAAAAATGCTCTATCATGAAAACAGGCTATTTTTAGACATAGGTGAGCCCACAAAAGATGTCAGCTGAACAGATCTTGAAAATAATACTTAACGAAAGAAGACCTTAATCAAACAGACCTAACCAAATTCAGTTCAACTCAGTTTTATTTAAGTAACCCCAAATCACAACAACAGCGTCTTATGGCACTTTACATGGTAAGGTAAAGACCCTACAATAATGCAGGGAAAACCCCAACAATCAGATACCCCCTATGAGCAAACACTTGGCAACAGTGGGAAGGAAAAAAACCCCTTTTAAAAGACAGAACCAAGCTCAGGGAGGGGGAACTATCCACCGTGACTAGCAATGGAAACCACAGGGACTAAAAAGTAAATTTAATGTAAAGAAACCACATTCCCTTAATGCGGTCTCAGCAGATGGTTACGTTCAATTGGTTGGCATTTAAAACACCTTCACCCTTAGCCTCCTCCTTTGTTCAAAATAAGGCGGAGTGCATCAACAGAGAAGTAACACAAGAAAACCGAGGAAAAAAATGATTAATGTATCTTATATAAATCAATGACAAAACAATATAAACCAAATGTGGGTGACATCATTTAGAATACAGTGTAGTGTCTTAATGTGTATTAAAGCACATTAATCATACTTAATTAAATCAAACTAATCATTTGCTATACAGCTTCAATGACTGCATGTCACAATAATGTGGGAATGTAAGAACTTAAATCTGTATCTGATTTATATGATTGTGGTGTGTGTTTAATTACAAGATTATTTCTAGTTTATACTAGCATGCTGGAGTATACGTTTTAACATTACATCTTGACATCTCCCCTTTTAGTGGTCACAAAAGATGGAGTTTATGTGCTGGACATGGCCGCTAAGATCGACGCAACAGCTGATTACATCTGCAAGGCCAAGTGGGGAGATGTGGAGTTTCCTCCACCGTTCGGCAGGGAGGCTTATCCCGAGGTGAGGGGAGGTCTAGAGGGACAGAGGTAGAAATGCATCAGACTTATAATTGTGACCTCTTGAGACTGTTTCTTATTATTGCTCATTAGCTTTTTATCAGAGGTACAGTAGAACATCCATCACCTTCATCATTTCATAAATTGTGCCTTCCCAAACTAAAATAATGGCACTGTTTCAGTTAATTAAAATGTCCTAGACCTCTTGTGATGGCCTTCCTCAGTACTTTAAAGGTAAGAAGAAGGGGATAGTGTTAACTGCGATGGATCCTGTAAACCTGTTTTTAACCTGAAGAATAAATTGTATTTTTTTTAAATGGGTTTAAACAGGTTAGCTCCTGTATAATTATTTAGAAACAGTGGTATCGTCAAACATATTCACACGTAAAAATACTGTAGGTCTCACTTTGGAGAGGAAACGTGTCTCCAGAAAAGATTGCCTGGGCTGCAACATGTGCATAACGATTTGGAGAAAATAAATAAATTTACCCCATAGATGCATGAAATGTTCTGCTTTATTTGTTGTGGGAGCTATATTTATAATAAATGAAAGACCTATAACATGAAAGATTGTTTCAATAATTAGAAGATGAATATGACTGATTATTGTACTTTTGAATGACACTGACAGAACTTAATATTTAATGTAGTGAGCTTGTAAATGGAAAAGGGCTGGGTTTTTTCTTTTTCATTTGTTTACAGGATGGTTGTTTTTTTTGTCTGTTTTTGGGTGAAACATGTGGGAGCTGGTTTGAGACAGACTGTCTGTCTGTGTAGCAGACGGCCCGGTCTAATTGGGCTGCTGCGAGTCGAAGTGGAGATGAGGGACAGCAGGTGCCTTTGATTGGGAGCTTTTTTTACTCTCAGCCACCAGCTGTGGACCTGACTGTCACAAACAACCACTGATGTGCATCACATCCTCTGTCGCTGTCAATATCTATACAGTATTTCTAATTAATGGCCCATTTAATGTTACAGGGCAGGCAAAGGACAAATTACAACTATGTAGTGAGATGCTTGTAAAAGGTCCCTCTCTGATTAAGGCAATATTTAACAGTGCCCGTACTTCTTTATCTTCCTTTTCCTTTTGTAGGAGGCCTATATTGCAGACCTTGATGCTAAGAGTGGAGCCAGCCTCAAACTCACTCTCCTTAATCCGCGAGGCAGAATCTGGACCATGGTGGCAGGCGGCGGTGCCTCAGTGGTGTACAGGTACTCAGTCATAGTGCTAACATACACACTAGAATTCATGGCTCTCAAGACTAAACAATCTTGTTTAGCCTAAACAATCTCTAGTATTGATCACCATTAAATTCATTCCTCTGTGCATAATTGGGTTTAGCATTAGGGGAGAATGCCAGAGATGCAGTAGGGATACTGATAGTGCAGCAGTTTAGACTCTGCCCATTCAGCTGCCAGCTAAATTGGATTCCTAGATGTTGCTGTTTTACTGAGAGTCTGGAAGAAAGAGCGGTGCCTCACTCACTCTGCCGTCTGTCGGGGGTGTAGAGTGGGACTTGCAGACCCATCAGGCGTGACTAATTATTTCCCCTGTGCACTGTTAAGTTGTATCTGTTTACAGTGCAGTATTAAATGAATAAAGGGGATGTGTTCTGGAGGTCTGTTTTTCCTGAAGTTGTGTTTATTGTTGCAGCTGAAAATGCCCATATAAGAAAAACAGAGCTGTGGTTGCTTTTGTTGATCTGTTTCTTCTCTCTATTCTATCTCTTTACTAATATGAAACACCCTCAGTGACACAATCTGTGATCTTGGTGGGGTTAACGAGCTGGCCAATTATGGAGAGTATTCTGGAGCACCGAGTGAACAGCAGACCTATGATTATGCCAAGACCATCCTATCTTTGATGACGAGAGAAAAGCACTCTGATGGTGGGAATTGTGTAAACTTTCTTACTTTCTTTCTTTCTTTTTGTATTATTAACAATATTATTTCTATATGAAATTATTTCCATATTAATGTGTTCCAGGGAAGGTTTTGATCATCGGAGGAAGCATTGCAAACTTCACAAATGTTGCAGCAACATTTAAGGTACAGTGTGCATTTTGTTTGCATGGTGTTAATATATCAATATTTCTTATTTAATGTCATGTGTTAATTGAGCATCTCTGTCATTTTGGACAAAGGGAATTGTTCGGGCTATCAGAGATTATCAGGAGCCACTGAAGGAGCATGAGGTCACTATTTTTGTGCGGCGTGGAGGCCCCAACTACCAGGAAGGTCTAAGAGTCATGGGAGAAGTTGGTATGTTTTTCCTGATATGTTATAAATTTAGGCTTCATATTGTAATCTATCAATGTAGTCTTGAGACTAAGCACCTGCCAGCTGTTACACACCACAGTTAATTCGACTCTGGACCTTTCTCCACAGGAAAGACCACTGGCATCCCAATTCATGTCTTTGGCACAGAAACCCACATGACTGCCATTGTTGGCATGGCGCTGGGCCACAGGCCAATTGCCAACTTGCCTCCTATTGCTGCCCACACTGCCAACTTCCTCCTCAACTCCAACAGCAGCACATCGGTATGACACGCACTGGCCTGATAAACCATCGAGATATTCTTGCAATTCACTGTGAAGTGTATTTACATCAGTCAGTTCCCTCAAATGTAGGTTACATGCCACAGCCTCTGTTTCAGTCACTATTATCTTGTCCTCATAGTGAACCAGATTACACAGTTCCCTGCAATGCTCTTATATAAAGAGCATTGCAGGGATCTGTGGGCTGCTTTAGTCGTGAGTCTGCAGTTGGAAGTGCAAGGTTGTAGCGCGCCGCTCGAGGCATCCATTAAAAATGTGCAGTGCAAGATTTCAGCAAAGGAAGTGCGTGTTTGTCTTTGCTTCAGATGTGCGCTACAACAGAAGAACAAAGTGAAATGAAATATGAATTGTCCTACTGGGAATTGGTGTGAATAAATGTGAAGTACTAGGAAACTGGGGTCATCAACAAAAACTATTTTTAATAGATTTCCAGGACACATGCACATCAAGTGCACGTGATCTCAACTTATCCAGCGGCTCTACCATTTATCACAGCTATCACAGCTAAAGCTGTCCCAACTAGGCTGTCCTTACTGAGAAACGGTTTTTTTTTTTTGAGATATGCGAGGGGAAAAAAAGTTACTTTTTTCTTCTTCTTTTTTTAATACTTTCTAGACGCCAGCGTCCAGCAGGACTGCTTCTTTCTCTGAAAACAAAGGCAAAGTTGAGAGTTCACCAGCAAAGAAGCCTAAAACTGGAGCCCCCGTTGGTGAGAAACACCCCGACCATGAGACTACACAATAAATGCCAAAACCTTTCTGTTCGTCATACTTGCATCCATCACTGGATAGTAGGTAGAGGCATTGTATGTATGCACAGTTGACTATAGGTATTATAGCGCCCTCTGTGGTCAGCAATAGGTTTCTGCAAAAACTATTTCCATGCTTCCACTTTCAAATTTCATTTTCATATTTTCCAAACTCTGGGAGAAAATGGAGGTGACAGTGTTTTAATACAAGGACTCACATATCGATTTTCTTTTTTTTTTTTTATGTCCAATTTTATTTAAACACTGCTAACAGTGCCACCAGTATCTAAGAGTTTTCCTTTCTCTGTAGGAAAGGCAACTACCCTCTTCACTAAACACACAAAGTCGATAGTGTGGGGCATGCAGACTCGTGCAGTACAGGGCATGCTGGACTTTGACTATATCTGCTCCAGAGCTGAGCCATCTGTCGCAGCTATGGTCTACCCATTCACGTATGTATGCTGTGCCTGTCCTCTTTACCTTGTGTCTGCTCTCAGTGTAATGCCCGTTTGCTGTAATATAACTGTAAAAACCTCTGAGAGTACTGTACTGTTTTTACTGTTTCTTATATGCGTTTCTTGTTGGCTGCCTTCCAGTGGAGACCACAAACAGAAGTTCTACTGGGGACATAAAGAGATACTCCTCCCTGTGTATAAGAACATGAGCGATGCCATGAAGAAGCATCCAGATGTAGATGTGCTCATCAACTTTGCCTCTTTGCGCTCAGCCTTTGATAGCACCATAGAGACCATGCAGTACCCCCAGGTACCCAGCTGCAGCATCTGTGGCCTATAAAAACTTTAATAAGGGCTTCACAGTTAAGCATTTCTCTTTGTTTGTCTTCAGATTCGCACCATTGCCATCATTGCTGAGGGAATCCCTGAAGCCCACACTAGGAAGCTTATCAAGACAGCAGATGAGAAGGGTGTCACAATCATTGGACCAGCAACTGTTAGTTTTTCTTCACCTCTAATGAGAATTTACCAGATCTTTCTGTTTTGTTGTTGTTTAATTTAAGTAAACCACCTTTTGTTTTGTTTTGTCCAGGTTGGAGGAATCAAGCCAGGCTGTTTCAAGATCGGGAACACGGGAGGCATGCTGGATAACATCCTCGCCTCCAAGCTGTATCGCCCAGGAAGCGTGGCCTATGTGTCCCGATCAGGCGGCATGTCCAATGAACTTAACAATATAATCTCCCGCACCACTGATGGTGTATTTGAAGGTGTGGCCATCGGTGGGGATAGGTACGTATGTGCTTTTTGGCTCTGGATTTAAATGTGGTGTGAGCTGGGACTTAATTCATAATTCTTCTTCAGATACCCAGCCTCTGTGTTTACGGACCATGTGCTGCGCTACCAAGACACTCCTGGAGTAAAGATGATTGTCGTACTGGGAGAGGTGAGGAGTAAATGATCACACACTGGTGCTCGGAGCTTTAAACTGTTGTTGGCTGCTAATTTTTGACTGTCTGTGCCCTTGTAACAGATTGGTGGCACAGAAGAATACAAGATCTGCCAAGCTATCAAACAGGGCAGAATCACAAAGCCAGTTGTGTGCTGGTGTATTGGCACCTGTGCCACTATGTTCTCCTCAGAGGTAAGAGGGCAGATTTAGTGTTTGATGCATATTAAACAGATGAGTAATGAGACATTCCAGAAATTAATTGTCGCTTTAATTGTGTTCTTCAATGTGTTACACAATGTGTTCAGGTTCAGTTTGGCCACGCAGGAGCTTGTGCCAACCAGGCCTCTGAGACAGCACTAGCTAAGAACAAAGCTCTGAAGGAAGCTGGTGCATTTGTCCCTAAAAGCTTTGATGAGCTTGGGGATATCATCAAGTCAGTGCATGTTCATGAGGGGGAGGGTTAATATTCTTATGCAGCGATTCTTGATCTAAATGTAATTAATTTTTGTGTTATTTTTAATTTTGCAGCTCTGTATATGATGACCTTGTTGCGAAGGGAGTTATTCAGCCAGCTGAAGAGTTGCCTCCTCCCACTGTACCAATGGATTACTCGTGGGCAAGAGTGAGTATGCCAGAAAGAAAAACTTTTTAAGAGCAGAGCTTTTAAAGGGTGTGATGGCAGTTGTTTTTCATTTTTCTCATTGTTTTTGCCTTTCAGGAGCTCGGTCTGATCCGTAAGCCAGCTTCTTTCATGACCAGTATCTGTGACGAGAGAGGTCAGGAGCTCATTTATGCTGGCATGCCCATCACTGAGGTCTTCAAGTCAGAAATAGGTCTCGGAGGCACTCTGGGGCTGCTTTGGTTCCAGAGGAGGTCAGGCTTGTAACTCAGCCATAAATAGCTCCGGAAAAATCTTTGAACTATGCAACCTTTTTATGATATTTCATCATCTTTGTATGCAGGTTGCCCAGGTATGCCTGCCAGTTCATCGAAATGTGTCTAATGGTGACTGCGGATCACGGCCCTGCTGTTTCTGGTGCACATAACACTATTGTATGTGCCCGAGCTGGCAAAGACCTCATCTCCAGCCTCACCTCAGGCCTTCTCACCATTGTAAGAGACCCACACCTGTCTTTGATCTATTTACTTGATTTATATAGCTATAAAACTCATCCACCTAAATGTAATCTATGTCTTTCTTCCTGTAATGTTTTTTTAAAAATTTTTTTAGGGTGACCGTTTTGGAGGTGCTTTGGATGCTGCAGCAAAGCAGTTCAGCAAAGCATTTGATAGCGGCATGCTGCCCATGGAATTTGTGAACAAGATGAAGAAGGATGGCAAGCTGATCATGGGCATTGGACACAGAGTCAAGTCGGTGAGTACCATGGCTACTTAGCGTGTGAGCATCTGATACAGCATCGTGTTATTCTGGCTAAACTAAGTATTTAAAAATACAAGAAATATAGATGTGCACCATATCTAATAATTCTTAGATCATGAGCTAATACTGATAGAGGAAGACAGCAATTTTGACTGGGGAGAAGAGATGTTGAAATTGAATTGTCTGTGCTTTTCAGATTAACAATCCAGACATGAGAGTCCAGATCTTAAAGGACTTTGTGAAGCAGCACTTTCCTTCCACACAGCTGCTGGACTATGCTTTGGAAGTAGAGAAAATCACCACCTCTAAGGTAAGCTTGGAATAGCTTTTGGAAAAAACTAATTTCTTACATTATAGGGGACTTATTCTAATTATTTCCAGCTCCAAATTGTTGGACTCTACCAAAGTAGCTTTGCATAATTCAGTTCAAAATAATCTTTATCATCCAGGGCCTTGGTGCTGCCAGTTCATCGTCTGTCTGAAACAAGTGATCTTAGCTTCTCTTCACTTTTAACGTCACAATCACTTTAAGCGGAGCTTCGTCTCATTGGCTGCCTCCATAATCAATGAAATTTGGGATATCACCTGTTTTTCACATCTGTATCCAGCAAAGAGCAGAAAAAACTGAAGCTGAATGTTTAGAGCCGTCTAAGCGTTTGGCTAACACAGATTATATTCTAACGTCATTATTTGAAACTCTCATCATGTTTAATATGAGTATTTCTTATTGTAATAATGTCTATATATAGAGGGAGAAAGGGAGATTAATGAAGGGTATGAAAAGTCCACTTGTAATGATTTTATGCTGTACTTGTGTTACCAAGAAACCCAACTTGATCCTGAATGTGGATGGCTTCATTGGTGTGGCTTTTGTGGATTTGCTCAGGACTTGTGGTGGATTTACACGGTGAGCCAGTTTCTCTTTAAAGTTTAAACCAGGTTTCTCTTAAGAATGGCACTTTAACTAGAATTAAGGGATAGCATAGTTTTTCTTCCAGGCTTTTTAATAAAAATGATTACTTAGGAAGATGTGCTGAAACTTGTTGGGATTATGTGACAGAAGCATGTCTATATTATTAAAAAGCCCCTTTCCCTGTCTACCACACATTCACAGGGATGAAGCAGATGAGTTTGTGGAAATTGGTGCTCTGAATGGCATCTTTGTCTTGGGTCGCAGTATGGGATTCATTGGTGAGTTATCTGCGTGCATGGCAATGTCTGCAAGACAGCAAACACTTCTACTTTGTATGATAACCAGTCTTTCTTTTATATATCTCCTTAAGGACACTACCTGGATCAGAAGAGGCTGAAACAGGGTCTGTATCGCCACCCTTGGGATGACATCTCCTATGTACTCCCAGAGCACATGTCTATGTAATCAGAGGGACTAAACCGTATAGCAGCAGCAGCTGTTTGGTCCCTCACCCTGCCATTAGTACCCCTGCACATACTGTGACATCATCTCAAATCAGTGCCATAACATAGGGAAGATGTTACGATTAATATAGCTGTAAATGCCAAGTGGTGGAAAGAATTTAGTTCTGGAAACCTGTCAGCGCTGCTCACATGATTAATATATAACCTGCTAAACTGTGAACCTTCCGTCTTAAAATGTGTTTTGGAGAGCAATCGGATGAGGTATACAGTGGAGGAAGTAAACAGAAAGTTACTGATGACTAGAGAAGTACTGTTGTTTACCCCCAAATACTACATCAATATATTAAAGTAGCATGTGTGTCTGTGCGACAGTGTTTCATGTTTCTGTGCTGCTCTCTTCACTGTGCCATTTACTACAAGAAGTGAACATGTAGTGCAATAATTCCTATATAATATCAGAACATACTGTACATCAGATCTGTATTTGTGTACATATGAATTAATACTTAACTAACCAAATGGTACAAGAATGTTATAATTTGCATTTTCTGTATTGCCTTTGACACAGTAGTAATGAGTGATGCTTGTAGTCTGCTTACTGTGGGTGATGGGACCATTTTTATGAGTCATACCTAGCAGGTACTGCCATTTGCAGTGTGCAGGAAATGTTCTCTCCCAGCTGGTACAATATGAGGGAGTATTTTTTGAAAGCATTAAAATGGTCAGATAATGTTATTAGTCATAAGAACAACAAATATGTAATTAGTGGGGTTTTTTTTTGTTTTTCCTCTTACCTGGTTATTTAAGAGGCTGCCATTGCATATGATAAATGAGACACAGTTAGTAACAAAAAGCTAAATTATTAATAAAAATATCTTTGAGCCAGCACAATTGGGGTTAAATAAAATGTATTATTTTTGTATAATTAATGAGGTATGGTTTTTATTCATTCTGATTTTTAATTCTTCTGAGTGCAGTTTTGAAGGTTGTTTCATGCCTGGTGTGAAAATCTTTTCAGAATGACTGAACTTCTTTAGAAAAAAAAAAAAAAACAAGGTCCAAAAGGGTATCTATATGTGGCAGGCATCGCCAGTGTTATCCATTATCCAGTTGTGGTTAAAAAGTGTATCAAATCTGTGAGAAACCAGAAACGTGTTTTCAGTGTCTTCATGTTTTATGTTTTTTATCTTTGAGTGTGAGCTAAGTGTTCCTGTGTACTGATTTGTTGTATGTTGATAACGGTATAATTAAGTACATTAAAATGTAATCATTAAAATGTATCAATGCATGTGTTTGTCTTTATTCACAAGGGGGCGCCAGAACCCCACGGGATTAGTATCTCCTCCAGGAATGGGGATCGTTTTCTTCTTTAGTCTTAAGAGCTAAAAAAGAAAGGAACCCGACTGCTTTACCTTTTGTGAAAACCTTAACATCTAAACTTAAAGAAGCCTAGTATCCTTCTGTTTTTAAGCTGTTGAGACTAATGTGTTCTGGGTGACATTACATGGACTTTTCCCTCAAAGGTAAACGTGTAATTTAGGATATTCGGAAGCCACTGACTGGACAACGGCTGAATTCTCCCAATTATTTAGTAAAATATTACACAAAAGGGAAAAAAAGTTTTTTAAATCACTCCAGCTGTTTTGAGGTACACACGTGTAGACAGGGTTATGAACGTCTCGACCTATCGTGAGACCAACGCAGTTACATCATGACTTAATAACAAGGTAGCGTCACTGTGCATTTGAGTGAATTAGGTATCTTACTGTCCTGTATAATCACTGCGAGTTTACTTGCTTTGCCCTGCTGAGAGTTAATTGTTTCGCCTTTAGATGTAATTCTCAAATCACAGAGACATTATTAGACGGGGACGTTTTTGTTTCAGATAAATGCATTGAACGGCTTTCATATCCACTGCGAACGAACGATGTTAAAGTGATTACATACATATTTGGTGTATTTACAGCGTGCTTGCTCTGAGCCTGCAGACTGAAAACAATTATGTTTTCCTGTCCATGTGTAGACAGGTAGGAACGCCTTTTACTCAGTGCGCATGTCAGTGACTGTTTATTTACAAAAAAAGCCGCGCAAAAACAACACTTTAAACTTAATGTATGACAGTACATGTTTAAAAAAAGGCCACCAATTTTTTGCCTATTGCATTAAGTAATTGAAAATTTATCCATTGTGTCCTGTGTGTTAAATGCTATCATATGCTGCACAGACCAGAACGCTAAAACTAACAATAAAAATAACCTCTTTTTTATTTTAAACTAAGGTCTTTTCTTCTAAAATTAAACTAAAACCTGAAAAAAGGGGTGATTTGAAGCGGCTTTTTAAAAGTAAACCGTCCCCTTTTCGCCCCGGAAGTGACGCAACAAATACGAAACGCACTTCATTGTTCTCCGCTTATATGTCTCCCCCGTTCCTTAGCTAGTTTACTTCATTTCCCACCACTGCTCATCTCCAGTGCTGGCAGTAGAATGGCAGCGGCGGCACCCAACCCGGAGGACTCCACCAGGAGCAGCGGTAGCAGCGGCACCAGCACGCCCAGTGCGCTTGCTGGAGACGGAGACGCGGAAGAGGCCGAGGAATTCACCTCGTCTTCCCACTGCTCGGAGCTTTCGCGGCGGCAGAACGAACAGAGAAAGCAGGGCTTATTCTGCGACGTGACGCTGGCCTTCAGCAGCGGGGCGGCAATGGGCAGCCTCCAGAGCTGTGAGTTTTCAGCCCACAGGTCTGTCCTGGCTGCGGCCACCGACTACTTCACCCCACTGCTGGGGGGACAGTTTTCCGAGTCCTTGTCCGGACGGGTGGAGATGAAGGAGTGGAGCTCAGAGCTGGGGCCGGACCCCGAGACGGTGGAGAGTGTTATCCAATATATGTATACGGGAGAAATACGCGTCAGTACCTGCAATGTGCATGAAGTTCTGGAGCTGGCTGATAGGTATGATCAGTTTAATTTCGCATCTTTTCTTTTTTCTTTCAGAAAGATGAATTAACTATGCATGCTATGCATTGGGCCTTCCGTAGAAGTATTGTTTTTGCGCACTGCTTGCAGAAAGAAGAGTAAACAGAATGCTGTTATGTAGTTGGCAGGAAATTTTATTGTCTAATCTTTACTGTATTTCCTTTGTTTACTTTGTCAGGTTCCTGCTGCTGCAGCTGAAAGATTTCTGTGGAGAGTTCCTTAAGAAGAAGCTGAGTCTGACCAACTGTGTGGCCGTCCACAGCTTGGCTCACATGTACACCCTGGACCAGCTGGCTCTGCGGGCTGCAGACATGATCCGCCGCAACTTCCACAAGGTTATCCAGGATGAGGAGTTCTACACGCTCCCCTTTCACCTGGTGCGTGACTGGCTATCAGATGCAGAGATAACCGTGGATTCTGAGGAAGTGCTTTTTGAGGCTGTGGTGAAGTGGGTGCAGAAGAACCCAGAGGAGAGAAGCCGCTATTTTGAAGAGCTGTTTCGTCTCCTGAGGCTACCCCAGATCAAGCCCACCTACCTGACCAGAGTGGTGAAAAATGAACGACTGGTGGCATCCAACGAGGCCTGCCTGCGGCTGGTGTCGGAGGCAGTAGAGGGCCATGCTATTAGATTTGAAAACCTCAAGTCGGCTGATATGGAGTTCTGGTCTTCACACATGGCCTCCTTTCAGCCTCGCTTTGGTCAAAATATGGACGTTATCATGGTAGTAGGTGGAGTTTCGGAGGGAGGCGACTACCTTAGCGAATGTGTGGGCTACTTTATTTATGAGGACCGTTGGGTCAATCTGCCTCACATCCATAACCATCTGGATGGCCACGCCATCGCTGCCACAGAGTCCCACGTCTATGTAGCTGGTTCTATGGAGCCAGGCTTCGCTAAGACTGTGGAACGTTACAACCCTAATCGTAACACCTGGGAGCAGGTGAGCAACTTGACCACACGCAAGCACTCCTTTGGCCTGACTTGCATTAAGGATATCTTATACAGCATTGGTGGCCATGGCAACTTCAGCCCGGGTTTCAAGGATGTCAGTGTGTATGAGCCAGAGCAGGACAAATGGCACAATCTGGAATCTGCTCCCAAAATCCTGCGAGACGTGAAGGCAGTGAGTGTGGAGGACCGCTATGTTTATGTCACAGCACGCACACCCGTCGATACAGATAATGATGACGGATTGAAGACGGTGACCACTCGTTATGACACAGAGAGTCGCCAGTGGCAGGATGTTGACTCCCTGCCTCTTATTGACAACTACTGTATCTTCCAGATGGCTGTGGCATCCACTAACTTCTACCACACAGCCTCCTGCTGTCCTAAAAGCTACACAGTTCGGGATGAGGTTGCCAGGCAGAAGATTAGTGTGCGCATCTCTGATGAGATCCTAGAAAGCCTTCCACCAGAGGTAACCAGCATTGAGGGTGCTGCAATCTGCCACTTTGATGAGGATGTTTTCATCATCGGGGGCTGGAAGAACAGCGACGATGTAGACAAGCAGTATCGCAAGGAGGCCTACCGTTACTGCGCCGAGAGGAAGCGATGGATGCTGCTGCCACCCATGCCTCAGCCTCGTTGTCGAGCTACTGCCTGCCACGTCCGCATCCCGTACCGCTTCCTGTACGGCTGCCAGCGGTACCCCATGCCCCAGAACCTTGCCCGCCAGCGAGATCGCATGCAGCAGATGCAACAGCTTCACCGGCGCACTCTCACCCTGCGCCGGCAGCTCCAGTCGCAGATAGAGTGTTGAACTGTCCACTGTGAGTTTGTCCGAAGATTTCCTGCAAACCCCAATTTCAATGCAGCTACCATTGTCCTCTACCTTGAGTCATTCACTAAAGCAGGTCCTGTTGCTCTCGTCCTGGATTTCATTAATCTGAACTGTGTGTCATCAGCTTTCATGCTGTGTTTGTGTTATTGGCTCATTTGTGGAAAGCCATGAAATATGTGGGCAGGTGTGTGCTGTCCTGCTGGTGGTCTGTGAGGAGGGATGTGATTATAAATATGTGAATAAGAGTGTTATAGTGCAGCCAACAACTAAATATCTGTTAGCCATTTATGTTGATAAAGAGGCTGTTTATCTCTTTATACGTAAATAGTATAAAAGCTGTATATGTATACATTTCTATGGATATTTTACATTCCTTTATTGTACTGGAAGACAACGTGGCATTAGTAATAATTGCATTCCTGCATTCTTAATGAACTCTCATTCCATTGTAACACTGTGACAATCGGTCCAAACCCCTTGTATCTTAACTGCTCTGTTACTACGGCTTTGCTTGTTACTGTACAGGCACAAAAACTAAATATGAATTAACACGAGGAGGTTGTTAATCATAAGATCCTGTAGACTAGTTGTAGACAGTTATATATTTGTGTGACTTTTCTTGCTCATGTAACAATAGTAATGTTTCTCCAAGTTTCTGACGAGGTGAAAAGATGAGAGGACCGTAATATCCCAAAATATGTGATAAGATGCAATGAAATCATTCCTTTGAGTAAGCTAACATTGAAACAATCTGCTCTGCAACTGCATTAAGGACCAATCAGCAGCAGCAGCTTAATCATTCCTTTTTTTGCACTTTGGTTATCTATTGCCCAGTGCATTCCCATTCATTCAACAAAGACATATTTAATCTTTGTGAATGAGTGTGGGAGGATGTGTAGGGCTTGGTTATCACTCTGCAAAGAATGGGAAAAGCTTCTGTGGAACGCCACTCTTTAACTTCTAAAGTCTTTAAAAAGTTGCCATTGCACTTTGACTTGTTTTGTTTATTTCATATCAGACGAGCTGATTGTATATTGCAAAGGCTTTGTTTTAGCTGTCTTGCAGTCAGTGAGATTTAATCTTCTTGGAAACAACAATGTTGGTGGATTAGTTTCCAACATTAAATGTCTTGTAAAAGTTTGGTGTATATTGGAGTTCTGTCTATCGGAAGACTCCTTTTACCCGCCAAAGAGACGTAGAAATGAGAAAAACAAGGAATAAAACTTTAAAACAAAAGGGATTGTTTTATGAATGTGTTGTGACTGACATTCAGAAATTCCCACTCAAACAGCGCTAATTATAGCAGTATAGGGTTACGGAGCGGAGAAATGATATTCATTTCCACTTTACGACCTAACATAAATGGCACTGCAAATATTAACTGAAATAAGCTATGTAATTTGCTTTGCATGTGATAGTCAACACTTTGTGTCCTTGGATGTATGAAATGCTAATGTCATCTCTTGAAATTAAAGTTGTTTTGTAAGACATTTGCTTGCATTGCATTACTGGATTGTGTACAGTCCAAAAGTCAGTTATTTTAGTTGACAGAGAGCTAAATGTGGGAAACATTACAGTATTGGTTTTTCTTTTGGCATTTTAAGAGGGGAAATCACATATCATTTATGAAAGGAAAACCGTTCAATCATGTAGCATGAATATTCTAACACTATGTTAAATTACTGGTAATTTTTTTTGCTTGGTTTCAAAAAGAAGTTACACCCTTGAAACTCTGTCACTGTGCTATTTAATTCGCAATATTATAACCATTTTAATAACACGTAGTGAAGTTCATATTTCAGTCTTGTTTAACATTAACTATTTACCACGTAAAATAGTTACCAAAAATCTCGACAGTAACGACAATACTGGTGTTTCAGATTAAGTGGTTTCAGATTCGCTGGTGACAGTCAAACAGATGTGTCGTACACTTCTTTAGGAGCTACTAACGAACAACCGGGAAAATCTATAAATATTTCGTCTTTACAAATGCATTTATTTGCCTTTTGATTTTTTAACACGACGCAACAGTCTGTTTTAATTTATTTTGGATAATAAAAAAAGCGTGCTAGCTTAGCTGGTGCCCGCGCCGATGCCTGTTCATATACTGTTTGGAAAACGTTATTGTCATCATTATTCTCCCCACAAACTATCATTTGATTTGAGAATGGTCGGCACTACAACTAAAGCATATACTTTATATTATCTGCACTAGATGGAGGGGATGTGATTGTGCTGTGTGACCAGATTAACCTGTGACACCAGCATCTGGACTAAATCACCTCGTAAATCACCTGTTTCATGTTCAATACATCAGACAAGACCTCTGCAACTGTCGGTGTTTTGTGTAGTGTGTATTCCCATTTTATTCTATTTAGGATGCCTTAAATAATTTATTCACAAAACAGAAACCAATTGATTTTAGCAGAATGTGATGCTGTTAACAGTAAAGCAGTATTAAAATTCTGCTGGACATGGAATACATTTAGACTTTTATTTTCTTCTAATACCTTTGTACTTTCTACTCCTTATATTTACTGACTATTTCACGTCACCACAGGCTTTACCCACAACAAACTGATTTCAGTTTAATAGTGTATTCATCAACAGCGCTTACTTCATATGACTGATGTAGAGATGAAAAATGCAAAACAACAACAAGCAAACAGGCATGTTATTTATGAATTATTTAGAGCATGATGCTCTAGTTGAGAATGGGAGGATGATTAATATAACTGAGATATATTCATATTTCATATTTCAGTTCATATTTCCTTGAATTCATGTTATCCCTTTATTACTTGGCATGAGGTTCAGTTACATTTGTACAAAAATAGCTGGCAGAAATGTTCTTTGTTTTTCTGCCCTCTTTTCAGAGGTTGTACTTTTTCTCCAGTTCACACTTATCTATTAACATCACCTCTCTGATAATTTATTAGAATATGACTATAGTTTTAACTCAGACTCTGATGTTATCCTTGGAGCAGCTAAAGTATATGCCACAACTTACTCTATTACTATACCAGTAAAATTATTCTGAAGATAGTAAACTGAGAATAAACGCGTGATTATTTTTAAAATGTATTGTGTAGTTTATCTGTAAAGAAGCAGTGCGTAAAACACTGACCAGTTGCAGAAGTCATGTCTCATCTATTGAATATGAAACTGAAATCCTTCATTTGCCGAACAGTTTAACGTTGATGAAATTATGAGCAGGCATCATTAGAGTCTTCTGCATTGCTCTTTCACGTTGCAGCGTGGGAACGTAGCCTCTTAGAACGCGCATGCTCTTTCTGTCAAAGGCAATGCGATATCGCGGACAGCTGTGATGTTGTGTTAGAAAAACAAAGAATAGCAAAGGAATTCAAGACGAAACAGATCTGCTGTTGCCGTGCAGAATAAATAATAAGCGTATACTGACAGCTCACGATAGGAGGCTTTAAAAAAAATCTGACTTAACGGATTTTTCGTGAGGATGTACCTGTGAACGCAACTCTCGTGAGACTTTGTGAGATTGAACATGGCGGCATACACTAGCTAGAACCTAAACAAAACTTCTGATCTACTTATAAGACTAGTCTCTCTTCAAAATCCTGGAATCTCCACCATTTACTGACCTGGGTGAATAGGAAGACTTCATTGGCGTCTTTTTACACCGAATTTTCACCATGAGGAAAAACAAGAACAAACGTCAACCTACCAAACGTAAAACTGCCAGTCAAACACAAAAGTCCAAAAGACCCCGTAGTGATTCACCAAAAATGACAGAAAAGGACAGTTCTGAATTGACACCATTCGAGATTTTCTTCCAAAAGGTGAGCGATACCCACTTATCAATAGAAAATAACGTTTCCGCATTTGATACCAGACTCTCGCTAATTGAAATATTACACAAAGACATTCAACGCTGTGACCGTCGGTCGAGACTCTCACAGTCCAGCTAAGGTTAGGATAGAGAATAAAATCAGACTGAAATCCAAACAGGATGATCATGAGAGTTAAAGTATATGACTGCAAACTGTGAAAAACCAATCCCACCAATATGAGTACCCATTCTAACCCCCCACTGGTGATGTGGCATGTGGCGAGGAGTGTAAGACTTTCGTTTCGTTATGTTTGTTTTGTTTTCGTAATGATCTTTTTTTTTATGTCATTTGTTTTTCATTCATTTATTGTTAATTCTCATTCTACCCTTGGCTCCTCCTCCTAATAATACAGTATGGGGCGTAAGCAGGTGCACAGGAAGTTATGAACACACAAGTTTAATTTCAAATACAAGGACTCTTGTCTGCCTCGTGTATTTCCGACTTATCTTTTTATTTAGTATTTGACATATTTCAATTATATATACTTCGTTTTGTTTAAAATAAAACACATTTTAAAAAGAGTTAATTCATTGAAAATACAGCTTAAAAATGTATGTTTTTTCACAAATCCTTCAAGCATACTTCTATACTGGTTAGTTTTTTTTCCCAGCTAGCTAAATCCAGAGAAAGTCTATGGCTAAGGAATTTAGTGTTAACATGCTACTGCTTTCTCCTCTGAATGCTTTTGTTCATGTGAGAACTGCAGAGTCAGCATTAATCCCGCAGCGTTGTCCGTGTTTGATACTCACCAGTCAGGAGATTAAAAACCGGATTTTAGCACCTATCCTGCTGGACTGGTGTTTATCGCACTACTGTCAATTAAATTTAGCCAAACTCTGAGCTTTACACATGCTATAATCAGCACCTGGACTTCACCTCACCATCTGTCTCATCAACATATATTCTGCCTGCACAGATTGAAAAGTTCTCCAAGCTGCACATGAAGGACCGTGACAGGGTACAAGAGATCCTGCAGTCCATGCAGAAGGCTGGCTCCAAAACCCTGCAGGTATCCACATCACTCACTCCTCTTATAAACATATTCACCCCTGTAAGAAAATAGAATATTATTTCTTTCATGATTTTTATCTCGTTTTTGATCCAGGTGATCTCAGATTTTGACATGACCCTTACAAGATTTGAATACAATGGGAAAAGATGCCCCACTTGTCATAGTGAGTACACTCAAAGTACAACAAACTATATATAATAACTCGAATGTTCTGTTACCCTGCATTTGCAGGGGTAGTGTGTTTATGAACTACACTGACATACAGTGGGTTTACAAACACAAAACCTTCTAAAAGAATGCTCTTTATACACACGGTTTCCAAGCAAGGGTGGTGCAATAAAAACCACTGGAGGGCAACATTTACATATCAAGAACAAAAGATGAGACAAAAGGTGTTGAAGATTGTCAGGCAGCTCCATGGGATATCTAGAGACTCAGACAACAATTACAAAGGGTGAAAGGCTCTAGACAAGTAACAAGCTCAAGGTTCACACATTCCAAAGTAAAATGGTGATCAGGACCGAATGAGGAACTTCCTCTAAGCAAACTAATGCAAACTAAGTTAGCATTTAATTGGGACTCAGATTGATGAATCCAAATGAACATACTATCGGCATTACTCTATCTTTTCCATTCTATTCCCCACGTGATCTCAGACACACAGTTTGCAGTGCTTACCAAATGTATTAGATGACCTTTCATAAAAACAAGAAAACACAAATGCTTGAGAATTCTATTAAAAACATATATCAACTAAATAAATTAAATGACAAACTGAAATAATGTCTTCATATATATATATATATATGCGCTGTATACTGGACCTCTCTGGCTTAACTGTGGGCAACTGCGGATTTCAGTCAAATGGTCAAAGAGAAAGTAAAATATTGAGACACAAGATTTCTTGTATTTTTTAAAGAGGATCTAGCAACGGTATAAATCTGAATTATCAAGCCTTAAACAACAAATGGACATTATTCATTGCATGCTAAACTTTTCCAATGGAAAACTTTTCCAATGGAAAAGTTTACTTTGTAAACTAAGCAGCACTTGGAAATGGGAAAGTTTACAAAGTAATGGAAAAGTTTAGCTTTAGTCTGAGATTCAGAAGAGAAATCTTTATTTGAAAAGGGGGGAGACTGTTTTGTTTTTCTTAAAGACTTTTATGCAGGAAACTCCAGGGAAAGGGAACAGAACAGAGGGGGTAACAGAAACAAGTGGAGGTTTCTCTATTTACATAAGGAGAAGAATAGACACAAAAGCCTGGTGAATGACCGTGGGGGTACCAGTATTTAGAGATACAATAGTGATAAAAGACCAGATGTGAAAGAGTCTAGACAGGTGACAAAATCAAGGTTAACACCTTCCAAGCCAAAGTGGTGATAAGGAATGGAGAGAATAAAAAGCCTCTACAGGGGACTGTTTGCATTTAACGGCATGGTATTAACATTAAAATGGTGGGAAACTGTTTGCCTCAGTTTTCAGCAGGTCTCCAGCTGGGTAGAGATCTTGTGACTGTGAAAGCCATAGCTCTGCCTGTAATTCCTCTTCCAATATGGATGACTTCTTCTTGGGAGACAATAGAGAGAAAGGGTGTGGAACTTTTGTCATTATAAGAGAATAAGAGGACAAAAGCCATGCCAGCAAAAAGGCCCCCATAGCTTTTTATTCAGATATGTACAATTCTCTTGGTGTGTACGCCACACATGCATTTGAACACATGTTGAGAATGAAAGATAATACCACCATATCTACACTTATTACACCACTGAATTCATCTTTGTGCATTCATCTTTGTAGTGAGGGGTTTGAAAACCTCAGGCCACTTAACCTAGTTAGTCGATGATGAGATTTTTAATGGAACGGAATCAAGCCTATATTGGATAAATTGAAGGTGAAGTTTAGGGTAAGTCTGGATCAGGATGTAGGGTAGGTTGGTCTTGTGATCCCTACCACATATGTCCTTGGTCAGTAATAGTAGACTCGATCAGGCACTGACTCATGGTTAATAATAGAAAAAATGCTTATGCTAAAGTCATATATTCTGGTGCATTTCCCATAGATCTAAATGTAAAAGCTAACTCAATTAGCTTTTTTCCCCTCTTTCTATCTTCATATAAAATTAGAATTATTTGAGCCTACTCAGTATTTTTATACGTTTCACAGACCACAATTCAGGGTCTTTAAAATGTTTTTATTTGTCAGCTGTTTGTAGTTTGAGGTCGCCATGCATATAAAAGGTTTTGGCTGAAAGACACATGACTGTCATTTTGTGTATTTGCAGATATTCTTGAGAGGAGTGATGTCATCTCCAGTGATTGCAAAAAAAAGGTAGGCAAAACTTCTAGTTTACTATTGAATATTTTTTTTATAGTGCTTTTATATTAACACTGCATGTTTTAGTACAGTGTCCACTTCAAAACAGCATTATATATTAAAGTATGATGAGGAGTTTTCTCCCAAATTGTTGTGTGGTGGGAGAAATGGAAGCATGCAGTCCACAACCTAGACTATGCCTGTTAATCAGTTTTGTGTAAATATTATCAGGAAAACATGCTGCACATTAAAAATGTGTTTTTCAACAATAAAAGTCACAAAGTGGTTTACAGTACAGAATAAGAAGAAACGGTAACACTTTAAAATCATGACAGACTGTTAAGCTTTAGAAAGGTATTAGTAAGTACTTAAAAATACTACTGAAATGAATCCGCCTTAGTATGTCATTTATCAATGCAGATATCGATTTTTATTCTTGATTTATAAGCTCATCTATAACATGTTCATGGTATCTTTTACAAAGTTTAAGTGATTAACAACATCATTTTATACCTAACTATATATATTTAATAATTATGATGCAAGCCCATCGTTTGTGAGTGTGATGAGAGCATTCAGAAATATTGGTTTTAAAACTGACAGCTAGTTAAGGGATGCGGCGTGAAAGGAAAAAGGGTTATTTTTGACCAATACATGATGGATATTATTAGATACAGGCATTCTGGTATTTCTTGTGTCAAATAAAAGTTACTGTATCCAAAAGGTGAGT
>NW_005187419.1:2428193-2467063 GCF_000239375.1 Pundamilia nyererei
ACAACATTTGTTTAGTGTTTCATGAGTAAGCTGGTCAACACTCCGGACTGAGCCAGGGACAAAAAAGAACTTTGCACATGAATAATAAAAGTGAAGTATGTAGTGATAATTAAATAGAAACTGAAGGCTTGCTCCCTGTTCATTCATGCAGGGGGTTTAAAATAACACCCCAAATAACTATCCAGAAGCATTGCCCAGATGGCTGCTGAGTGGTGGTGAGACTTGCCAACTCTAGAATTGTGATATTTGCTGATCAGTTTTTATAACACTGTCATGTCCTCTACAGCTGCAGGGGCTGCTCGACAAATACTACCCCATAGAGATCGACACTACGCTGTCAGTAGAGGAGAAGCTGCCTCTTATGGTGGAGTGGTGAGTGTGTACACAGAGCTATGACTTGTGTTTAACAGTGTTGGAAGGGTATTTAATAACTCGACTGTATCTCAGGTGGACAAAGGCTCACGAGCTGCTGGTGAATCAGAAAATTAAGAAAGATGGGTTAGCCAAGGCGGTGAGGGACTCTGACGCCAAGCTGAGGTATGAGCATCCCCGAAGATCTGTTTAGTTCTTGAATGTTGAAAACATTTTTGTAATGCAGCTAATGTGGATTCTTTTTCATGTCTTTTAACAGGGACGGCTACAAGGATTTCTTTGACCACCTGCATGAGCACAGCATCCCCCTGCTCATCTTCTCTGCTGGAATAGGAGACATCCTGGAAGAGGTGATACGCCAGACTGAGGTCTTCCACCCTAATGTCAAGGTCATCTCCAACTACATGGACTTTGATGAGTCTGTGAGTAGCCACACCACATACTATAACCTGACCTCCACTCAGGCATTTAAATAATAATTTGACTTGATCTGTTTGCACAGGGGGTGCTGAAGGCTTTCAAAGGAGAACTGATTCACATCTACAATAAAAGGGAAGGTGCGCTGCTCAACACCGGACATTTCCAGGAGCTGCGCACACAGACAAATGTGCTACTACTAGGAGACTCTCTAGGGGATCTGAACATGGCTGATGGAGTGCAGGACATGGAGAACATCCTCAAGATCGGCTTCCTTAATGACAAGGTAAGCAAAAAGCATGCACGCAGTTATGTTCACTAAAGCGAATTGATACTTATCTATTTTTAATTTCCACAGGTGGAGGAGAGGAAACAATCATACCTGGACTCATATGACATTGTGTTGATAAAGGATGAAAGCTTGGATGTTCCAAATGCAGTTATTCGCTTTCTCACTGAGTAATTGGACCTACCTCAGCTGATAGCTGTAGCCTAAAAGCTGCATGTGTGTGTCTACTGTTCAAACTTTGACATAAATGGCGGTACTTGACCTAGTATTTGCTCTGAAAACGACTTCCATTCTCTTACAAAAAAAGCACCTTTTCAGTGAATTGTAATCTGAAAACAGACACTGTTTTTTAGCACTGCAGTGCCATCTTGTGGTGGCCTGTCGGTAAATACATTTAGGAACAGGGAAAGAAAAGATAGAAAACATATTTCTATATTTAGAGTCAGTAATTTGTAATAACTATTACATTGAAATTATGAGAATATTAGCAAGAAATACAATAAAAAGTTAATAAAGTAGTTATTTTTTGCTACAAATTTTAAACTTTAGGTTCAGTGTTTTTAAATCACTGAACGGTCTGATGCTTTCTGTCTATCTGAGTCTGGAATAAAAGAAAAAAAAATTAAGTTGCTGCTTCTTTCTTCGACTTCTGCCTTGAGTCATTACAGTGGTCGTCATCTCAACTTTGCTTCTCTAACTTCATCTCCAAACTTCTCTTACCAAACATAACATCATAGCAGGTCTCAATACTATGTTTAATCCATTCACTCCGATGATGACCTGTCACAAATCACGCCTGACACTTTTCTCCACCAACTCCATCCTGCCTACACTCTCTTGTTCACCTCTCTCATCCCTTAACTCAAAGTAAGTGTTAAGAAGAGCTGGTTGCCATAATAATGGTTTACAGTGGGTTGACTCATATGACATTGTGTTGATAAAGGATGAAAGCTTGGACGTCCCAAATGCAGTTGTACGTTTTCTGACTGACATCATCATTTGTCAAATGTATTCACTATCCTCCTCCTCCATATGTCCAGAGGATCTCAACGTTGCCTCTCTAACATGTCTCTGTTTTATAACTTGGCATCTGGGTCTCCAAGCCGTACATGATGGCAGGCATCACTACACTCTCGCTGCTGCCCTCCTGTCACAAATCACCGTCAACCTCAATCTCCAGCCACTCCACCCTGCACTCTTCTTCAATTCTCTTGTGCATGTTCAAAAAGTATTTTCTTTGTTGGTCTAATCGTCCGCTGACGGTGTGGCATAACAGTTTATGATTTGTCCTGTTGTCCAAAATAATTACCTATTTATTTTCAGCTATGCCAGAAATAAAACTACACAAACACAGAGGTGGGCAGTGCATTTGCCTGAGACACCGGGGCTGTTGTGCAAGGCCAGACCAATTGAGTTTAGCTCATTGACAACACACAAAGGTTTTTTGTTATAAAATATTTTATTGTACATTGGTACACAGCCACAAACAATACTGTACAACTAGTGTTTTTTGTAATCATTTTTATATTAAGATGAAGGACCAAAGGTAAATCTAAATTGCTAAATCAACAGCAAATCACATGACTTTTGTAACAGCTGGACTATTCTGGAAGTTGGGCCCTGCCCAGATTCTTGGTAAACGGCATGTGCCTTCCTTACGGATCTTTTTTCTTCCATCAGCATTTTAAAAGCGCTTCTGGCCACAACATACTGACCATGTTTTTGACATATCACAGTTATAAAAACGCTGGTGTAAAAGTTATTAATGATGGCTGAATCTCATAAAGCTGTTTTGGGTTCAGAGTTTTGGTAAACAGACGTTTTGTATGGAAAATACAATTTTTCCAACTACAGGGCGAGTTGTCTGAAGTGAAAAGGCCCAGTAGATGAGAAATGAGTCCTGAAAAATTCAGAGCTGTTCCACAACACACTAAAACAACAGTGTTACCTCAGCCATTGCACGCCTGTACTTAATAACCAGTGAAACACGTAGATGTCCTCTTTATAGCTCATCTCTTGCTTGTTTGGACACGTCATCCTCTGTAACCGTCAGTTCATCTTCTACGATCTTGCCATCTTTATTACGGTCTTGATTATCAAACATGTCCTTAATAATGCTGTCGGCATCAATCCCCGGCCGAAGACGACCTTTGCCTCCTTGAACCTGGAGCCTGATGAAGACTGAAAACTGGAGAATATTGGAGGAGTGTCTAAGTTATAAAACATTTTTACTGTGTGCAGCAATGTTCCTTTATTTAAAAAAAAAAATTAGAAGGAAAAAAAGTCATTTTAGCTTCTCTTTTTACCTCCTCAAGGGGGACCTGTTTGTCTCCATCAAGGTCCATAGCAGGAAAGAGGGGATCAGGGCCATCCCCGACCCACACAAACATGTAGCCTTCAGGTACACCCTTCTGAAGCTCCACCAACTCCAACTCAAAGAAGAGCACTGCACTCCTTGGAACTCCTCCGGCTGGAGATGCCATTAAAGAAGAGGAAAATTACATGAAAAAGAACAAAAAATAAATAAATACTGTATCTGAGTTTCTTGATGACTGACCTTCATTTTCACCATGGCCAAAGTGGGGAGGGATGACCACTTCTCTCCTCTCGCCTACACACATGCCTCTTAAACCTTCCTCCAGACCCAGGATCACATTATTTGCTCCCAGAGTAGTGATAGAAAGTGAATCATACTGGTCCCTGCAAAGTGATTCATAACTATTTTTAACAGAGAACATTTAGGAAAGAAAAAAAAACCTGGAGCCATGCAAGCATACATGCTTTTGTCATAAAGACAAAGATGGTACGAATTCGAGGCCCACGGAAATCTGTCAGACAAGGAGCCAGCAATGATTACATGCATGAGGTGGAGGGTGCAGTGTAGCAGAGTGAACAGCAGAGGGCGCTCACGAGGTGTACAGCAGGGTGCCGTCCATCAAGGAGCAATTGTAGCGGTACTGAATCAAATCGTCAGCTTCACTTCTCATGTTACACTCCTGAGGCTTATGGGTAACTTTGATATTGACTGGATCTTTTGGGTTGTGGAAATCAATGACGTGAATGTCAAAGACGAGCACAGCAGATCCAGGAATGAAGTCTCCTACAAGATCAAATGAAAAAACAAAACAAGAAACATGACATTTATACACATAGAAGTACAGACGCTTGCGTTAAAAAATACTTTGATAAAAGTTGAAGTACTGATTCAACTTCTTTACTCAAGTAAAATTGAAATAGTACAGGACCTGAAATGTATTCAAACTAAACAAGTAAAAAGTAACTCTTTTGAGGATGTTTCTATGAGCTATTGTTGTGCAAAACTAACTGAACCTCGTGCTATAGTAATATAATAAAACAATTAGTAAATGAGAATACAAACTTTATTTCAGTCTGAACTGTAATTCTAAAAATTGTACCCAGCTTGAATCAGTTATGCAGAACACGAGCATTTAAGAAGAAAAGCACTATTTTTTTGTTGCATACATTGTAGACGATGACTTTGCCTCCACAGCTTAACAGGGAAATGAGCACAGTCAGGATTAACATGGGATTCAGCAGATGTGGGAATGCTAAGATTGATTGTAGTGGTTCAACGTGGGGAAAAGAATCACAATAATTTCTATTTTGGGCTCCAGCAGATTTTCTTTGTGTACAGACTGTGATCAGCTGACTTCTACTGCTGCTGCTCTTTGTTTGATTTACACAACTGAATTCAACAAGCTGTAACCCAACATTTCACAAGCTAACTTCGCTGATTTCCATCCCTTACACTGACAGTATACTTTTTACACTGTCTTTATACTAGATGGTATTCAGTTGCCCTTTTTCTGTAGAGCTAGCTAGATGCTGAAGTACCATGACTACAGAACATCTACACTCGTTCCGGTGATGTGCCAAAAACACTGGCCTACTTTAACCTGACAGTGATGCTATAGATTATTAATAAATTACATGGTTTTACCTCAACTTGTTGTATGCGATACCCCCTGGTGACTGATATACCATTAGATACACTATTGCCTTACATATGTAACTTTTTAGGCTCAAATCACTTTGATGTTTGAAGGCACACAGGGACATGGAATAACTCCACTCAAATTCCTTAAACCTAAAGTAACGAGTCTACTTTGAAAATGTAAGGAGCAGAAAGTACACATATTTGTGTGAAAATGTTGGGAGTAAAAGTAAAAAGTTTTCTGAAAAATAATTAAAGTACAGATACCTAAAAATTCTAGTTAAGTACACTAAGTATTTGTATATCACTACTTCCCACCTCTGATGCGCTCACTCAGACAACACTTTAAAACCTCCTATTTGCAGACATCAAACTCACCGACTCCTTTTTCACCATACGCTAAGTGAGGAGGAATTACGACCCTCCTTTTCTCTCCTATGCACAGCCCCTGCAGGGCTTTGTCCATCCCTTGGATCACGTATCCCATACCGATGTAAGTGTTGTAGGTGCTATTTCGCTGATAGCTGTCAAAGGAGAGTGAGAGAGAGCTTGAAAGAAGCTTATTTGGATGATAGCTTATTTACTTTCTAAAAATAAAAACAAACAAACAAACAAACAAAAAAAACTCTCAAGTGTACCTCGAGTCAAAGAGTGTGCCATCCTGAAATGTGCCATTGTAGTGGTAGCGGATGTAATCTCCAGTCACTGTTGTGCGCGTGCAGCCTTTAGGCACTTCCTTTGCCTCCACAATTACATCATCCTTGGGGTTAAAGACATCAACTATCAGCACCTCGAATACCAGCGTGGCCTGAGGAGGAATCATGGTTCCTGTTGGGAGGAAAGAAGCATGTTCATGAAAGAAAGTTATTAAAAAAAAATTAAACTCATTGAACAAGTGACCACCTAAATCCTTTTTTATCTACTCCGATTCAACTGAGGTTTGTTAAATGATTATTAAGACAACTCTAAAACATCCTCACTCACAATTTTTGAAAATAAATATAAAATAAGACAGTGCAATTTAGACAGTACAAGACAGTAAAAGAGATTGAATAACCATCCTGCAGCTAGCTTAGCCTCTGTTACTGCACTCAGCGCTTAGGAAATCCAAACCCACAAGCATTTACACTCCACATCGAAAATGAGAGGACGCATATCTGTGGCCAACACTGGTTACCAGCAAGACAGCCAATTGAATTTGAAAGTATCCATATTGAAGCTTTGCCCAGCGCAAACACCAAATAAGACAGCAAGGAAGGCCATCCAGTAAAAGTCAAAGTAATGGATTTTACTGTAACAAAATTTTGCCCCTACACACATCCTGGTCTCCATTTTTTAAAGTACGCCCAAAGTTTTAGGATCAACTTTCAATCTTTCTGATGCTTTATTTTCCTTGTACTAGAGCAGGAATGTCAAACTGATTTCACATCGTGGGTCACATATAGAAAATATTGATCTTAAGTGGGCCAGACTACTGATACTCGCCTTTCAGTCACTGAAAATAAGTTTAACTAAACATTTATGGGCTTTAAATTGTAAGAAATAAATGTGCAAAATGAGTTGCTTAGTTGCAATGTTCACATTTTCTAACAAAAGCATGTTTTTTTTTTGAAAATGTGAACAATGAACCCATTGTAAAAAAACAAAACAAAACAAACAACCCAGAAATTTAGTAGATGGTGAAAAAACAGTTACTTTTCCTGTAAGTTCATTGTTTATCTATTACATAATTACTGGTGTAGTATGAATGGCCATAGGGGAAGTCTCTAACAGGAGGAAAAGCTGTACAGCTTGTGAATATACTAGTAAACAATCATCAATCAATCAGTCATCATAAAGACACTCATAAATGTCCTCTGACAATTTCTCTGAACGTTAGCACACCAAATCCTACACGCAAAATCAGAAATATATATAAAAATACTGATATTTGAATGTGATATGCAGATAAACATGCAGAAAACATATGAAGTTTTAAACTTAACCCTTTAAAAGAAACTAAACAGGTCACAATGATTATTAATAAGAGGTTACATTTTGAGGTTGTCAACAGGTGAATTAAAAGAAATGCCACACTAGCCAAAGACATCTTAATAGTAGTTATTACCGTAGCCATTCTCTCCGTATGCCAGGAAGGGTGGGACGATAATGAGGCGTCTTTCCCCAATACACATGCCCAGAAGACCCTCGTCCATGCCTTTAATGAGGTCACCCTGGCCCAGGTAGGTGTCATAGGTGGCATTCCTCGAGTAACTAAATAAAGAGTTGACAGTTCAAAGTTCCTGATAATCAAAGAAACAAACAAAGAGATGCTTTTCAGCTTCTAATGAAACTTTTGCCCTCTCACCTGGAGTCAAAGAGTTCACCAGAGAGCAGAGTGCCGTTGTAGTGGTAACGGACAAAATCTGATGCTGCAGTTGTTCGCCTGCAGCTCGCAGGTTTGTTGAGAGTGCGGATCTCAACCTTGTCCTTTTCGTTCCAGATATCCAGCAGAAGGACATCGTAAACCAGCACAGCATCAGGAGGGATTATACCACCTGAACAGAGATAGAGATCAGAGTGTCACAAGTCAGCCCACATAATGCCACCAGTAAAGTGCCGTCACTGCTGTGCTCCTCTGCACCTGTTCCTATGCTTCCATAGGCCAGATGTGGAGGGACTGTGACCCTCCTGCGCTCGTTGACACACATGCCCAGCAGACCCCGGTCCATCCCTGCGATGAGTCTGCCCAGGCCGACCTGGCTGATGAAAGCTTTGCCTCGATCATAGCTGCAGAGGCGGTGATGGAGATGAGGATGAGAGTGAAAAACAGCGTGAACAAAATAAAAATGGGTTGTGATTTTTTTAATTAATTTATTTTATTTTATTTTTCAAGGGAATTGAATGCAAGGGAGGTATGCCATCTACTAACTGCCCGAAACTAACCCGTGTAGATACTAAATCACAGCAAATAATTGCTGTGATTTTCTCAGCTTCACCTCTGCTGAAGCTGAGATGACACGTTTGCAGTCATCACTGCTGCAGTAAACATATGTGAAGAAAAATCCATTAAAAGAACAAATAAAATGCGTGTTAGCTTTCTTTACTTCTGTGCTTACTGTAATAACTTTTTTACTGTGTAAGCATTGCCCTCACTGCACAGTGAACCATTTTTAATCACACAGTAACCATAATTTCATTGAAAGCTAACGTTACAAGCAGTTCGTGGGAACTGTAGTCCTTTTCTATACTAACAATTAGCGCTAGTTAGCTCATTCTGAAGCTAAACTAACTGACATTTCGCTGTAACTTCACCTGGAGTCAAACTTTTTCCCGTCTTCAAAGAAGGTACCGTTGAAATGATAACGAACAAAATCTTCTATTTCCACTTCTCGAGGACAAACTTTCGGAATGTCATAACGATCCACGACAACGTCGAGTAACGGACCGGGGCTACAGTTCACAGTCAATAAGTGCGACAGAAGTAAAAGCTGAAAACATGCCAATAAATCCATTTGAAAAGCTGCTCAGTAGAGAGAAAGCCCGTCTGCCCGCCGGTGATGTGGTTCAAGATGTGGAACCGATACAGCAGCAAAAAGTTGACGCTGGTCTGGCCGTGAAGCTCGTTTAAATGACATAGATGACTTCCGGTAAGGGATTTCAAAATAATAGTCCTCCAAACAGAGAGAAAAAAAAGACACTTTAATATTCAATATAAAAGTTGATAATGCTTATTTCAACTTTTTCCCCCCCGTAAGTCTAACTTACTTTGTGTGACATAAATAATAATAATTATGATAATAATAATATTATTGTACATAAACTATACAGATTTGAAATATTTAGCATGTAAAGTACAAATATACTTGATTTTATCTGAATGCAGCCTTCCTATATACTTCTTACACTCATGTCTGGTTATCATCTTCGGGTATCAATAGGGAAGTATGGATAAATTACCACATCTGCTTTGAGAGATAAGTGTTAGCCAGGAAAAGGGACACCTCCGCTTAAAGTGGGACCCTAGGTCACCCTATTTGTCATTAACATTACAGATGCATAATGTGAACGGTAGAACATTATGAAAGTGTGTGAAAACTGAAAAAATAAGATTGTGTGCCAAATGTAGAAACTTCCAGATATGCGGTCTGGCTGTTAAGTGGCACCGTGTGTTCCAACCCTGAATGCAGCACAGCGCACGATCTGAGACACATACATAATTTATTTCTCATTAATAATACTTTATATTTTTAATGTGGATGGAAAACTAAACACACTTCCGGCCTTCTCCCATCTTCTTCAGGCTTGCTTGTCGTATCTTTCTGGTCCTGTACTCCAGAGAGGAGCAGGAGGGGGAGTGGCCCCGGGGCCCCCACCCTCTTTCTAATGGAATCTTGCAAACGTGTAATGCCTGTCCCAAAAGGCCCGGCTCTATGATTTCAACTCACAAATGAAACGAGCCTGAATTTGTAATCCCGTATCATCTGGTGGCACATTTCAGGGAGGCAGGCTCATGCAAGGAGTCTTCTACGGTTTAAATAGTTATTGCATCCTAATGACCATCTCATCCAGACACCCCGAAGGGTTTCTAATGGTAACTGCAAAGATTTTGAAATATTGCAGACACGGAGTTCAAATATGCCCACAAGTCATGTGTCAACTATGCGCATGGATTTTTAACCTCACTAGTCTCAGCTTGTCCATTTGCTGGAAATGTCAGCAGAAATCAAGAATCTTCAACTCTTAGACACTTAGTATGCACACTAATAAATATTCATGTAAATTTAAAAAATAGGATTAAAGTAATATTAAATCTGGTTTGTTTGCATCTTCTGCGTTTTATGTGGAAAACATTGACCCTTTTCTTCCCAACTCATTCTGTGACGTCTGTGTCAAGCCCCCCAGAATTAACAAGAAATATACCGGAAGTACTGAGCTCTATTTTCAAGGTAATTGCCAAGATTGCATTTTACCTACTGCCAAGCTGCATTTAAAACCTTATATTTTTTAAAACCGTTATATTTTGGAATTTTAAATAAACGAAAAATACTCCAACTTGTAGCGAACCGGATGTTTCTTAATGATATTTATAACAATTAATATTAATTTCACAACCACACTTTTAAACTAAGAAAAGCAGGTTAATCCAGAAATGCTAAAAATGCAGCCTTCCAGTAGCCTTTACGCACAAAAACATTAATTGTCATGTTGTTTAAATTGTTTTTTTTTAATGAGACTAACTATAAAAATAATATGCACACACGTACTGTGTTCTATATTATTTACCTTAAACGAATATGTATGACCGATGTCATCCTTTAGAAGTAAATACTGTACAGAATGAGCAGAAGACAAGAGATCGATATTTATTTATTTATTTTGACGAACGCTCATTTTATTCTGAAAATCTTGACTAGATGTTCGCGTTTTCGTCCCGTGTTTTTTACAGGTATCCCACTACGTGCCGACTGACATGAGCGATCCCTGTTAAAGTAAAGAAGGAGGTCTCCTGAGCCATTCAAAGCACTGACAGACGGCTGAGGGAGCCTGTGAAGGTAAAGATGCTCACGAGAAGCTTGTTCCTGGCCTTCTTCTTCGTTATTTTTGCGCCGGTGGACGCTCAGTATGAGAAGTACAGCTTTAAAAGTTTCCCTCAGAAGGACATCATGCCGCTGGAATCCGCGTACAACTACGCGATGGAGCAATACGGAGCGCAAAACTGGGCAGAAACTATCAAGTTCCTGGAGCTGAGCCTGCGGCTCCACCGGCTCCTCCGGGACAGCGAGGCTTTCTGCTGCAGCAACTGCAGCTCCGTCAGCCGGGACAACGACACCCTGTTCGAGGATACCAGCCTCCGCGTCATGCGCCACATCCTGCTGAGAGCTGCTTGCCTTAAGAAGTGCAAGGCAGATTTTCCAGTGTTTAAGCTCACATATCCACGGAGAGATTTATTGGAAACTTTCGAGAAAAGGATACCTTATCGTTACATACAGTATGCATACTTCCAGGTGAGACTAAGTGTGGAAGTGAGTTCACTGGGACTCTGGGAGTGTAATGCAAAGTTGGTGCAGTACTTAAGCACGGCATATCACAAGAATATCTTACGCGTAACGGGAGCATTCATTCAACAAAAGCGTCTGCAGTTGGCTTCTCTAGACAGGCTGGCTCGTTTTACTTACCGAGAGGAAGTTTCTAGTGGGTTAGCTGTGGAGTGTAATTTCGCTACTACTTTGTTGTGCGCCCTCCTGCTGGCCAAGCAGCAGTTGAGCATGTGCCACGTCTCTTCCAGTGTTCCCCTAAAAACAATCCCCCTATTCTTCTGTCAGAGTGATGGGGGGGGGTTTACTTAGTCGGCAAGATCTTTCGCGTAAAAAGTGTGCGTAAAAGTATGCTTGGTCATTAAATTGCCTCCACACTAACAACATCCATGCTGTGGGGGAAATTAATTGAACGTACATCATCAGAAACCCTTTAACTCTGAATCCTAAAAGCAGAATATCTGCTGTGCCCCCCTCTTTCACTCAGAGATTATTCTGCATATTTATTTATTGTTGATTAACCCTCCCCCAAAATGCTACCTTTTATTATACTTCAAATTAACAGGGTATACCGACCCACTTCCACGAACATCTGTCCAGATCTTTTACCTGACTCTGGTGTGTGATATCTGATATTATCACTTAGTTTCCAACCACTGCATCTATCAGCTGTTTACTGACTTCTCAAGAAATGATGTGCTCTGACATGTCCTCTTTTAAAAACGTTTACCTTAAAAGTAAAAAAAAAAGTATCTTCCTGTAACTCCAGTGCCATGTGTTAAATTCTCCCTCAGCTTAACAACCTGGAGAAGGCAGTGGCTGCAACTCACACTTTCCTGAAGAAGAACCCAGATGATGTCCTCTTAACAAAGAACATGAACTACTACAAGACACTGTTTGACGTGGAGGAATATCTCATTGATCACGAGGAGCAGCCATATGAAGTTTGTACCCTAAGCACTGTCGTATTGCACCAATGAGAGGTCTGATGTTTGAGTTCTATGGGTTTTTTTTTGTTTTTTTTGTTTTTTAAATGAATCTCTTTACTACACAGAGTGTTTTCTTGAAAAGTGTGACGCTCTACAACAACGGAGACTTCAGCAACAGTGCTAGAAACATGGAGCAAGCCATCACACAGTACTTTGAAGTATACAACCTCTGTTTAGCTGGCTGTGACAGCTCATATGAGATTGTGGAGTTCAAAGATTTCTATCCCAGCATGGCAGGTAAGAGGAGAGTCATTCAGGAGCAGTCTAAATTCAGATTATTTGAGGCAAAATAACATTTTCTCCTTCTTGCTTCCATCAGATCTCTATATAAATGCTCTGAAATGTAAATTTAAATGCGAGGAGAACCTGACACCCAGCGTTGGAGGCTTCTTTGTGGAGAAGTTTGTAGCTACTATGTATCACTACCTCCAGTTTTCTTATTATAAATGTAAGAACTATTACCAAGACTTTGGCTTTGTTTTGCAGAGATCTGTGTAATGTAATGGGTTTTTAAAAAAAAACATGTATTACTTTATGTTTCCAGTAAATGATGTAAAGAACGCTGCTCCGTGTGCAGCAAGTTACATGCTGTTCGACCCCAAAGACCAGGTGATGCAACAAAATGTGGCGTATTATCGCTTCTACCGGGAGCAGTGGGGCCTCAACGATAATGATTTTGAACCTCGGCCTGTGAGTAAAACAAAAACTGTACCAGTCTTCTTTCATCAGCTCTTCCAGGACTTGAGTGGTTTAGCTGCAGCTCATGCAGGCTGGATTGTTTGGAAGCAGCAGGCGGTGCATATTGCAAAGCCGGAAAATGGTAGCATGAAGCGGTCACGGCGTGAACATTAACACAATTTCAGGGTGGTAATTAGAAACTTGTATAGTTGTGTAGGGCAGATATGTTTTCCTGTCTTTTCTGCAGGGGTAAAATTGGCAGCAGCTGCAGTGCAGTTTATAGGCTAGACCCATCTGAAGCTGGTCTAGCCTGTAAAGTTCTTTGCATCCCGGTTTTAAATACATGTAGTGCTGCTGTAAACACATGAAGGCTTCTAAACTTAGAGGAGAAAAGCCAGTAAACAAAAAACCAGCTAGCCAAATTTGTCGTTCAGCTCTGTGTTGTAAAACTGTTTGTTTGTTCCCACTGGTTACTTGAGCTTACACAAAAGCTGATGTCCCTTTAACTTTTCCAGGAGGCACTGAGGTACTTTAACCAGACGACCAAACAGAAAGAAATGCTGGAGTTTGCTCTGAGCTACCTGCAAACAGACGATGAGGTATGTTTCTACGCTCAAAGGCTGATGTTGACTAATGGCGCACTGTTTTTAGACAGCATGAGGGCTTGAGCTTAAGCGTCAACGGAAATTACATTAATTCCTTTAAAGAAAGAAAAAAAAATTTATCTGAAGGACTAATCTTTATAAAATATGGCATTTAATTAGCAGCATTAAACAAACCGAACTGTGGCACCAATTTAGCAGAGGACAAGCTATAACAAAATCTTTTGCCAATGAGTTTATGTTACTTATTGCTGGTTTCAAACCTTATCTAATACAAAATGATGGTCATTTTGATAGATAGACTGCATTCTGAAATATTATAAGAGAGAGACATGGTGCAAAAATAATTCTCACTGAAAATGCAGAACAAGGACCAAGTCAATCAACAGCTCCAACAGGAAATGTCTCAATCAAGCACAGACACAGTGGAGGTTCACAATAGTTTCAGCACATTCCTCTACATTAGAATTGTAAAGACTTGGATGAATGTACGCTACCAAATGTTGTTCATACATAGTAATATAGCTTATAGAGGGGGAAAGCCTTTAAAACCTATTTTAGGCAAAGACTGGGAAAAGATTTATTTATTTCCTCAGTAACTTCAGTTTGCTGGTCAGATCCAACACTCTCTCATGACTTTTGGTTTCAAGAAGCCAAGATGGCTAGAAGCCCAAACATCAGTGCGACGCTTCAAAACCACACTTTACAAACCAATGGGTGACGTCACAGTGGCTATGCCAATCTTTTTATATGCTGCTACAGTGGCAATGCACTTAATTTACAAGTTAGGGATAGTCCAGTTTGAGACTCTAAATATGTATTGTTTTAAATGTCCATTAGGAAAACACTGAACGCTTACAGTCTGACTTCTATACCAATTTGACATTTTCTTACAAAAACAGTAACTATAAATGTTCATCTAAACTACAAAGAAATCCTTTGTTATAATACAGCTACTGGTATACAGCTACGATGATCATATCTGACTAAGCTTGCAGAGATAATTATCTCTGAGATGTTTTTTTTTCTTTTAACAACAAAAACAAAATTCCACCAGTCCCCTTTGTGCTGGAACAGTGGCTGAGGTATCAGACGCAGACGCCTGAAAACCTCAGCAGATAAAATCCAAACTCTCTGCAGGACTACAGAGGATAAAAATAAGTCTTTGACTTGGAGGATCCAGCTGGGGTTTACTGTTATTGTTTTTCAAAATGCAAACTTCATATCTTCTTTAGGAGTGTAGACCTTTACTTTGGGGGAATTAACCAACAAACTAAATGTAGAGAACACAAGGGAAAATAAATCAGAGGATGAAAGGGAGAAACAGGGGTGAAGGCTGCGGAAGAAGGGGTGGAGGGGGTTGTCTTCCGGCCGCAGTGTGTGGTATGTGGCTTGGAGGTGTTGGCCACTGAGACTGTGCCACATCCATTTAACTCAGGCCGGCTCCTCCCAGCTTCACACTGCCTGGACCTGAGAAGGGGAAAGGAGGACTGTGAAAGTTCAGGCTGAATTACAGGGTGCAAAAGTTGACAGATTTACAGACATAAGAAGAAGAATGTGTCAGTGAATCTCTGAATAGTACTGTAAGTAAGGCTACGTCCACACTAGCCCAGATAGATTTGAAAATGGCCTTTTCATCTGAAAACAGTCCGCGTCCACACTAGTGTTTTCAGTCGTTTTCACAGAGTTGTGCATCCACATTGAAAGGGCCGAAAACGCTTAAGTTCCATTACTGCACATGCGTGAAACACAAGAAGATTCAGCCTGCCTCATTTCTGTCTGCCGTTTATTTACTTTCCAGCTCATTGAAACGTTGCAGCAAAATGTCGAGGAAAAGCACCGAGCTTTTTGCAAAAGCGAGTGAGAATTAAAGAATTTGAAGAAAAGCTATCTGAAGCATGTACAAACTGATATTAATCTTTAATAGGGCTGTCAAAATTGAGAGCAAACAAAACAACTCCGCTACCTTAGTTTAATTGGTCACATGACTGCATCACATGACTAAAATGCGTCATCGTTTTCGAAAGTCTCCGTTTTCGCTGTCCGCACTGTGACGCGAAAGCACCGTCTTCAAATGTATTCGTTTTCGAGAGCGTTTTCCTTCGGGGAAAGTGTGCACGGGAGGCCAAAACGGAGAGAAAACAATGCGTTTTCAAACGCAACAGTGTGAGTGTAGCCTCATTAAAGAGTTTTCTGTTAATTTGTTTTGTTTTTCTCTTTTACATTTTAGGAAGTTGTAAGTCCAGAAGAAATGACCACCTCTCGCTCAAACCATCCTGACACTGAGTTTGAGGGTATGGGGGATTATGAGGAGTCCCTCCTGGCTGATTGGTGGCAGGAACCCAAAACTAAGTGGGACACTGGAGAAGTCATAGACTGACATCTGTCTTTATCTTCGAGCAGAACACTTTCACGTCCAACTCTGTCCCACCTCCCATGAAAACATGCCCAAAAAATGATGAACCATCTACAGACAAACATCTAGATTCCTATCAGTATTATGCAAAAAAACCAAAAACACAGAGCCCCCCTGGTGATTGATTGTGGGGATTTCTTTTTTTCTGTTTTTTTGACAAGATTAAAATTCACAGCCTTGTTAGTGCATGCACAGCCATGAGTAAATGACGTTTGTGAGGTGAGAACAAATCTTAAATATGCACGGTAACAAAATAGAAAGCTACTTTTGTTATCAGGGAAAAATCATGAATATATTTGGATTTTTTCCACTTTCTTATGTGAGCTTTTTCTCTCCCCCTAATCTCCCAGAGTGAGAAGCACCCTGTGTGTTTAGGGCCCTCTTACTGCAGGATATCAAATTTCATCCAAGTTACATTAACTCAACCCATGCTTCTTGTCATGGTTTATCTTACCGGGGGGCTCTGTTTTAATTTGAACTTAGTTGGTTATTAAATGGACACAATTACCCATCATGATGATCAGAATGAAAGACTAATCAATCATTGGTCTCAATGCTGATATTTGCCAATGACTTCTCTACAGTTTTTATTTACTGTTATTTAATGAAAGCTGTGAGGTGTGATATAACAATGCTGACATGGGGCTTTTATGTTGTTATTTGTCATCCACCAATAAGATATTGGTAATAAGATGCTTTTAATTAAAATAATTTAATGTGTTCTTTTTGATTGGAATCATACATTTTTTAAAAATAACTACTTTAATAAGCTCAAATATAATTGCATTGTAAAAACTATTTTGATTACATTACTACTCTAATAAATTTATTTTGGAACCAAGTTTGATTAATATGGTGAAGGTGTTTGATAAATTAAATTTAAGGTTTTAAAATAATGTTTTTATATTGCAAATGTATTTGATGCTTGATTTAAAAAAAAAAAGGAAGACAATGTAGAGGTCGACCTGGTCTCTTGAAAAAATGTAAGCATTCAGTTTATATTATAACATGGGATTTACCCTATAAAAAGGCAGTTAATCTTATTTAGCAAGGACCCAAACCACAAAAGCAAATGAAAAAAATCTCATTGAAGATCTGTGGCGACTCTGGGGACAACAGCGGAGCATGAAAGCAAGATGTGTGGGGCATTTTTAGATGTACAACAGGAAGGCAAGTGTTTGGGATGTAGTTGCGCTCATGAACCTGAGATAAATAATCACCATTTAGCACAAAGCTCTTGCTGCATGGTTCACCCACTTTGCCCTCCATGTAGAGTAACGTGCAAAAGTCTCGAGCCACCCCTCATTTATTCAGTTTGTGTTAGTAAAATGGGAAAGAGGAGCAATTTATTTAAACATGCAAAGGCAAAGAAATGGAGTGTAAAAACATATTTTCTATACGATCATGGTTTTCTTCAGCACATCCTGAACTTTCTTATAATTTATTTAAGTAGTGTTCAGAAATAGTTCTCAAAGGACATTCAAAGCTCTTCTTTGGAGCTTTGAAACCGTTATGCACCAGGCATGAGGAGCCTGGTGCATATCTGGTAGTTTCCTACTCTGTGTTTTTTCTATTTAGGTAGGCTTTTACTACATTGGCAGTGTGTTTGGGATCTCTGTTAAACAATTAAGCTCTTTCCAGATGGTATTAAATGATGGATCAAAGTCTGATGGCATTTTTCTTCCATTGTAATTCCATCAGTTTTGACAAGATCCCCAACACCACTGGCTGAAATGCAGCAATAAACCTTGACTAAGCCTCCGACTGTGTTTTACAGATGACTCTATCTCTCTTGACCTCCTCTGTGCACATTGGTAATAATTTGAGGGAAAAACTTCAAATTTGAATTCATCACTCAGACCTGTTGTTACTGATTTTCAGTCCAGTTCTTGTGTAATTTGGCATACCTCAGTCTTTTCTGCCAGTTTCCCTTCCTTTATTTTGGCTTCTTGACAGTCACTGTTCCACTGAGATCATTTCTGATGAGGTGTCAGTTTTTTAAGCATATGACTTTTTTTTTTAAGGTATTGCCCAAAGCCAAAGTTTGAAATCCATCAGAAATCCTGGAAAACTGTTGCTCAAGAAAACTTCAACAAAAATTAGAAGAAAGTCTGCCTCGTGCACAAAATATAAAGAAATGAGCGATTTCAGACTTCTGCACAGTAGTGTAAATAGCTCTGATAAAAGCTTTAATGCCATATAATTTACGCAATGTTTTGCATGATTCTTTTCTACCTTCTTACGATAGTTTCATATAATCATTATATTTAAAAAAAATTAAGAACCAGAAAAAAGCAGAAAGTCTAACCATTGATTAAAGCTGTGAAATACCAACAGACACAGGCAGTGACATGCGAGAGTAAGAGTTGTGGCTTCGTGTTTTAATATTTTATTTTCCCTTCATTTTAATCCATTTGCAGTCTTGATTTCATTCCTTTTCATTGATTAATTTCAAAAAAGATAGTCTCTAAAAATATGGGGTAAGACGCATCTCATTTTCTTCCTTCTTCTTCCCGATTGCATTTGATATCCACTCTGTACATATTGTATTAATAACAATAGTGCATTAGCCATAGTGCAAAGCTCAAAACAAACCAAACTGACCGCATACGCCATCAGACAAGCTGCATTCTGGACCCCGAACCAGATCTCTTTAATCTCATTTACAAAGTTTCTGGGCTGAGGCGTTCACCCAGGGATCAGGGCTATCAACAAATGTACAAAAGACTCATGGCATTTCATTTCAGTGGTAGTTAGAACTACAAGAGAAATGATGAGATGGCAAGCGTAGCTTTTTTTTTTTTTGGCCACATTTAAAGATGCATGGACAGCTTTGTCTACAGGAGAGATTTGCAGAGGCAGGGCGTGTCAGGAGATGGATAGCTATAAATTTTCTCAAACAGATAAACTATTTTTTAAGCATAGTTTTAAATAAATCTTCATACATTGCATTTAACATTCAGTATATCTTGCACATATTTACAAATAGGTGTGCATACAGTTGGCTAGTGCTCTTTTTTTTTTTTGTAGATACATGACATGTTGAATTCTTTCTGTGCTGCCTTTAGGGTGCGTGGCTGCAGCGCACAACAGGTTGTAGAAAGAGATGATCTGCTAGAGGTAAAAACCAGTGATGGGAGGAATGTTCAGGTGTACACAGACACAACTGCCCCATAACATTAATGTAAACACACACATTCTTACTTTCTTTAAAAACCTCTTACACCCATACATTCACTCCTGAGCAGACAGACATAGTAAACTTCCTAAGCGTACAAACTTTGGGCCCAAAAGTGGTGAACACGCACAGACAGATATTGTGGAATGTATGTTGGTCGGTCTGTCATCGAAAACACTAAGTTACGGTCTCTGCTGCTTCATATATATGATTTTTTTTTTAATGATCCCAAAACCACAACACCTAGCTTCCTTTTTTTGTACCTGAAAACTTGAGGGTGTGGGAGATTGGTGGGCAGGTAGGATGCCTCAAGTTAAGACTCAAACTGCAATCCAGAACAAACAGCTTCTACGATCAGTCAGTCCTTACTCACCTTTTCTTTGGAAAACATGCTAACAACAGTGTTCTTTTTGTTAAAGTTATCTCAACGTTGCCAAATGTTGTAGATTAAAAACTAATTTCTGTCCATTTTAAGATGCACCTTGTCAACGTCTGGACCTCGGAGGAACTGTATCTTAGGTCCGTTTCCTTAAAGAAAAAAAGGAAACAATACAGCCCCTGTTATGTTATTTCAGTCTGTGTGCTAGTCCAGCATTTACTCAAGTGACGGCCGGGTTAGTTTATGTGCAGGCAGGCATTGGAAAGACGTGTCTCATTTGGTCCACCTTTGATATGTTCTTGATCAGACTGTCCGAGACGTGAGAAGAGGTACACAGACACCAAAGCACATTCGTATAGCCACTGGACTGGAGGAAGACCCCGGTGTCTCCCACAGGGAGAGCCACCTGCTTGCTCTAGGCGTGGCCTGGACGTAATCCTCAGTGGCCTGCTGGCAGCAGCCACATGAGTATGATTTGGCTGGTATGGTGAGAGGAGCTCCACAGGTCCCAGGAGGACAGACGAAAGGAGCAGACGCGATCGTGGAGGAAACGATGCTCGGAAGAGGTTTTGGAGATATTGTGGGACAGTAGTGGAAGACCTATTTTTTTTTTTGTTCCCCTCTTCTTCAACGTGAAATGACACAGTGCGAGGAGGAAGACAGAAGTGGACAGGACACAGAGACAGAAAGACAGACAGATCTTATCCTCCACCAGATCTGAAAGACAAGTGAAAATTAAGCACTTATTAATATAGATATGCTGATATAGGTGATAGGAGATGACGATGAGAGAAGCTATTTTGCTTTACTGTTTTGTAGCTGATGTAATAGGAATGATCTAAAGTATTTTTTAAAAAAATTAAAAAAGGAGAGAACTGAAATGGAAAGGATTGAATAAGTTCTGTGGAGATGATTTTCAGATGGTGGATTACTGTGTCAGCAGCCATGCGGAGCGAGTTTGGGATGAGATAGTGGGATATTTTTAGGATGCAGCTCTGTGTACAGATTACATGGTGATATATTATACCTTCCTCTTCGAATGTTCCTGCATCCCATGAGAACGCCAGGAGAGAAGACAAAATGTGGAGATACTTAAGTCAGTATTGATAAAAGAAATGAAGAACTCATGACACACAAATAAGAATTAATGTGCTTTGCAAGTTATAATTCTATGTAAAAAGCAAAGTAAGTAGCAAAGCAAGTAAACACAACTTAGAGTGGACTTAAGGATTTAAAAAAAAAAAAGAGTTTCCTTCTTGTCAAACTGCCTCAAGTCAAGTCAGAATTAGCTCCATCATGACTCAAACAATGACTCAATCCATTATTCATCTACCAGTCCTTCCCTAAATCTTCATCACATTGTAGTGATCACATCACATGCAGCAGGTCTACAGAAGTCTGCCACAGCTATGCCTGATAATATTACCCAGTAAGCCAGCAGTATGATTAGGAAGAGAAAACTTTGCTTATGGCTCATGCACACATGCACACATGCACAGACACTTCTGGCCCCAAAAGGACTGACTGCATTCTATAAACTAAGAATCACTTATTGCTTCTTAATTTACTGTTGTCTATATATCAAGGAATTATCATATACATCATATATCATATATACTGACTGTCTATTAGAGCAGCAGTAGTCCTTTTAGGTCAGACCATAAGTAGTGCATAATAGCAAGCATGCATAGGTGGAATAGTGCGGAAGGAGCACTTCAGCAAGGGCATTTGAGGTTAGGATGCTGCCTACAGAGAAAAGGGATAATGCAGGTGTTTAAAAGCACCAACGTAAGAGTATATGACAAAATGAATGCTTAGGTAAACCCAGTGTCAAAAAAACAAAACAAAAACGTTTTTAGTCTTTACATGGAGAGTAAACAGGTGGGGGAAAATGTGGCACCAGTAGGGTAAGTCAGGTCTGTTCTAGTAGACTTGAGAAAAGGGCTGTAGTGGTTCCTGGCAAAAAACATGTCTTGCCCTGTCATTACTAAAAAAATGGGTCTGGAAAGAGGATGGAGAGGGAGGAAAGGTGCAGGATGGAGCTCAGAGTTGATTACAGCGTAGTTGTGTTTTGTATGGATCTTAAAAGCCAAAAGCGGTTCAAGCATTAGCACGTCTCAGACTTGACTCCCCATTTCCCCTCCCCTGGGCCGGGCAGTGAGTTGCAAATGGGCATCTAGTTCATAAACGTGAGAGTGGGAGGGGCGGGGACGTCCTTTAGGTAGAAGCAGACAGGTACACAAAGGCATGCCAGAACTCTTACTTAAATCCCCATCCTGTTCCCCCTAGGACTATAGCTGCCAGGAGAATAGCACCTGCGATGGACCCTATAATGATATTGGTGCCACTTGGACCTGCGCAGAGGAAGGAGGAGGGAAGGAAGGGTGCGGAGGAGGAGGAGGAGGAGGAGGAAGAGGAGGGGCAGAAACAAAACAACACCACTAAAAAACACACGTCAGAAGACAGCATCAACACTGTACATCAACAACATCAACTAGAGAGAGGGAGAAAGAGAGAGAGAAAGATGGCAAGATACCTGCAGACAGAAAGAGAGATGCAGGGAAAGAGGAAGTAACCAGCCCATGGGGTGGAGATGGGAGAACAGGCGGGTGAGCGAGGGAAGTCAGGAAGACAACAGTAACAAAAATACAAAGGAGAGAGTGTTTTATTACTTTGTTCTCATTCCACCTCTCCTGCTCTTTCAGCTGGACACCCTCCTGCTCAGGGTGGCTTTGGCTTTTTTGGCTCTATAAGAGCAGCAGCTGCTCAATTGCTCTGTGTCATTGGCAGACTGCAAGAAAGTAAGGAAGACACTTGAAAATCGCAGTGCCTGCAAAGCACACAGTACCACCACACACACACACATTCACTACATACACATGCTCTAATGGATAAATGTGTCTCAACACACCCACACAATCTTCCAACATTGAAACCAAGACTCAGCAGGAAGGATAACACTGTGTGGTCTAAAAATTAACTTCCTCACAATATTCAGGTAAACTATCCTTTTTGTCCAATGTGAGGTAGTCGACTTCAGTACATGAAGAAGCTAAAGGGATGATGGGTAGAGACTATGAGGGGGATGTGAGAGGCAGACAGAAAGAGAGACATGGACAGGGTGAGAGTTGCTATGGACCTTTCTTCTCTGGGCCTGTTGCGACCGTGGGCTCAGGGATGGGATCGAAGACACTGCAGTCCTTCCCGGTGTAGTCCCTATCACAGATACACTTCACTTCATTACTGCAGGTCTGCAAGAGATTTGATGGGAGAGAGGCCCAATTAGCTATCTGCTAAGAGAAAGACGGGGCAGTTGAATATAAGAACATTAAAATGATTTGGTATTGATCAACATAATCAACGTAAGCCTGTTCTTCAAGCAGGTCCTATGTGTGATGCTTAAAAGGGTGTTGAAACAGTTAAAGTTCACATAAAAAAAACATTAATTTTTCATTCAAATTTAGACTGAAAAATCAACAGTGTCACTCTAAAATGAGAAGATATTAGCTTTGTCTTTTTTTCTTTTACCCCATGGTCAGAACAAATGCGTCCAAAGTTGGATCCTGGGCATGTGCTGAGGTTGAATGCAGCCACAGGGAGGCAGCGTCTCTCCAAACACATCATGTTGGGACCACATGGAGTGCCATCCTCCACATAGCCCAGGTCTGTGCCGTCCTCTAACAGAGCATGGCCACCCCTAATTGAAGCATCCAAACATGAGAGATAGATAGGACAGAGTTAGAATTACAACACCAAGGGATACTAATGGACAACAGCCTTTGTGACTGATTGGATGAATTTAATGTGACTACCTGCAGTCCAAGTACTTGTTCTGGTGATAGAGGGTGAAGCTGGTCACTTCACCTTGGAGGTCTCCAAACTTTGGCTTCATTGTCACATTAGCACAGAACAGGAACCCGCATAAAACATCTCTAAAAGAAGCCGATGCAATAAGAAAAAAGGAACATGACATTTCACCAACAGTGCAATTCATAAATGTATTATAGATTTCTATACATTTATAGAAGTTTTATTTTTCCTTACTGACAGGCCAACTGAGGATTATGTTCAGGTCACGCCTAGAATGAGCAGGTGACTCTTTCACATTCATACACATGTAGACAGAGTTTTTATTCCATCCTTACAGAACTTTATGAATGACTTCCTGATTGATGCATCAGTAAATTGGTTGAGATTGCACACAAGGACCCTTTGAGGACTGAATGATTCAGAGATTGAATCACAGACCTTTTAATTAGTGGAAGACTATCTCCTGAGCCACAGCCAGGGTGGATTTTTTGGGGGTGTGTGAATCCCTCTAATTTTCAAACTTTTGCTATTTTCAGGATGTCTGGAAGGGTCAGGCTCTGTGGAGCCTTTTTTGTTGTCTCTCTGGACACTGTCCAGCTGCTTGTTGTCTTGGGATGACCATACCAGCAGTATTGCATGTGCCCATTTTTCCTCACTTTTCTTTATGTTTGAATCTTTTGAATCTTTTCAGTGAAATTGGTGGAAAATCTTAAAATAAGGCCACCATTCAAGAGACACTTGAAATTCAGACCGTGCAATAATAAGGAAAATGCTAACATACAGTGCAAGAAAACCAAAAAAGAGAATCGGGAATTTGCCACTTACGGCTTGTTGCACTGGAGCCAGCCTTGGCCATCAGGACCGGGGCCACAATTTCCTTTTTCTGTCCCCTCAGCGTTCAGCTTCTCATAACAAAACCTGTCTGCTGAATCTGAGATGGAAAAAACAAACAAATATACATATTCATATTTTAACAATCAGAATCAGACTAAACTAGTAAAATAAAAATGTCATATGCTGGAAGAGATGCTGTGGATGTGTTTAACACATACTATAGCCCCAGAGCCCCTTGCATTGTCCATCACGTGTCCTACATCGTCCACTGTAACATCGTCCCTAAAGGGGTGAAACAGTGCTAATTAGTGTACCACAAACTCAACTGCATATTAGAAAACAGCCAAAGCCATCTCTTACCTGACTATTATCACACATGTATCCATCTAGCTTGTGGACATTATGAGGGCACTGCAAAAGTAGGAAAGTACATCATGAACTGGAAGCCGTTTTATGTGATCTTACAGTTTTCAGTGTTGCGTACAGAGAGTGCTACCTCGCTAGAGTCTCCAGTGCAAGTTTCCGGGATGTCACAGTCATTCACAGCCTGTCGACACACCACGCCTCTCTGTTCATACTAACACGCATCAGAGAAAAAAAAAAGGCATCAGACAAACATGTCAATCAGTTGTCATATGGGTGATTTTTAATGCATGCCGCGCAACCATACAGGCTGAGAAGTCTGAAAATGTTGTGAGTCATAAGAAACATGACACACTTCTTGTTCTTGTCACCGCACCAGCATAAATTAAGACTTTCTGAATCTTTTAAATTTCAGAAGTTTTGATAACATATAAAGGAGAAAAATACTATAAATGCTCTGACAAAGTAAACCTGATGTTCAAATTTCACTCAGTCAGTTTAATTTACTTTTCAGGCTCTTTGTAATACAGGGCTGCTCACCTTGCAGCCACTGCAGCAGAGTCCGTTACTGCACATGGCATCATGGGTAAGGGTGCACTTTTTACAGCAGGCTCCTCCCCTACGGGCACATTCCTGCCACCACAGACATGAAAACAGCTGAGTTCCAGAAAACAAGACACCATTTGGGGCCCATACATAGACATGATGTGGAGACGCTACCTGTTTCCAGTAGGTTAACCAGTCTAGCCAGTTACTTACCAGCTGGGATCCACAATCACACTCTTCTCCTGGCTCCACAAACCCGTTCCCACACTCAGGAGGGTCCAAGAGCTAAAAGAGACAAAGGTAAAAGATTAAGTAAAGGTTATTCAAAGGATTAAAGCAAAAAATAATGTGCGACTCCAAATTAAATATGTATTTTGATTTAAAAAAAGATTTCACAGGCCACATATCCACACGGCCCTCACCTTGTTGGGCTTGTTGAACAGGCAGCTGCCACCTCCCTGGAGCAAGAACTGGATGTACTCGTCAACGCTGCAGCGAGAAAACTTTCTGGGCAGATGGAATCTGTGATGACAAAAAAACACAAAGGAAGATCAAGACACTACATGACAAGGAAATAAAATAAAAACAGCATGATACTTTTCTGCCAGTAAGGAATGCCAGATCCATTGTGGGTGTCTGTGCCATCACGTCGCAATCTGACAGAAATGTTACCATCTGTAGTAAGATATTACTCAAATGAATAATTGAAATCTTTATTGTTCCATCTGGCAAGGGGAGCTAAATCCAAATCACTCATGTAGTAAATACTTTCAATTCACCATTTGTAATTCTTACACGGTGACCGGCACACTGATGTCTTATGTTTCAGCAAATTTGCACAAAGCATCAAATGCATCGGTGATTATCACCGGTTTGACTAATTGAAAGACAGTAAAATTTAAAGTTTCTCTCTGTTACAGGTGTTTCATTTTTTAAGTCAGGGAAATTAGTAAGACAAAACTGTAGCTTAAAGGGATTTTACCCTGTGTCTTCCATGATGCATCCCACCCAGGCATCTGGGCATTTGCAGTCTCCTGTGAAGAACGGCAAAGATGACAGACATAAACTAAAGGAATAAAATAATGCACTGATCTTCATTTATAACTTAAGCTGTGATGCTTTAAATGCTGCTGCAAGACACTATGAACTTGTACTCATAACAAATAAAGATAAGAGATACAGTATAGATCTATGTGTTTGGCATTGAAAAATACAACTGATGGTTATAGAGCCTATTCTTTAGTGGCAAGGATGCTTTAACCACCACCTCCTCCTTCTTGGAAGCAGGTGACTAATCACCTAATGAAGGAGTATAATTACAGAAGAGAACTGCTGGACAGGGACACTAACACCTCCACCCCCACTGCCTTAATCCTACCAGCACCAATGTTGCTCTCTTACTTTGTTAATCTATTCACTCCAGTGCTGGGTTTACAGTTCCCTGTAAATAAAGCTTTCCTTCTATCTTACCTGCAGAGTTACGTGCATTGTTCCACCTCATCCCAATGTTCTGGCCAAGACTCTGGCACAAAGTGATGGCCATCGCACCTACATTTCCATACTGAAACAAATTCACATGGAATGCATGTAAAAGTTTGCTGTGAAGTGGGGACACATATTTTGCGACACATATTTATTGTGAGTCACATAAGTTGAGTTTATCCATCCATCCATCCTCCCCCTGTCATTTACATCTGTGTTATGGAGGCAGGAATCTCAGCAGTGGCAGATGCCAACAGACTCAAAACAACTGATTGGTAAGGCCACTAATGTTGTAGGAATGGAGCTGGACTCCCTTAAGGTGTTGCCGGAGAGGCGGATATTGTCCAAGACAAGGACAATGCTGGACAATACCTCCCACCCACTCTATGACGTGCTGGCTAATCACAGGAGCACGTTTGTGAGAGACTGAGCTTATCCACCACAAAATGACAAAGGAAATCATTGTTGCCTGTGGCCCCGTGTACAACTCCTGCATTTAATGCACAGTACAAACTGCAATAGTTACACGCTTTTGCACAAAACACGTCACTTAGGAAGCACTGAACAAGCATCCTATCCAGATGCCCAAACCACCTCAACTGGCTCTTTGAATTTGGAGGAATAGTGCCTCTGCTCTGAGTCCCTCCCAAATGGCTGAGGTCCTCGTGCTATCTCTAAAAGAGAACACAGATACTTGCAGTTCTGCTGCTTATGTCTGTGATCTATTTCTTTTGGTCACAACCCAAAGCTTGTTAGCTATATATGAGGGTAGGAACTTATAGTGACCAGTAAACTGACAGCTTCACTTTCCCTCTGTCCTCTCTCTACTGCAACAGTCTCCTGTTCCACTAGTCCTTCACTTGTCAACAGACCCTAGAATACTTACACTCATCTAACTTATGCAGTAGCTCGTCTCTGCCTCAGTGCTGATTCTACGACTTACAAACAGGATAAAACTGCTGTGCTGGGACACCTGGTCACTCTGCCTGGACAGGCTGCCAGTCCAACACAGAGACACAGCCAACTTTCACCTCCACACAATCAATTTAGAATTGCCTGATAATCAAACACAGATATCTTTAGACTGAGGGAGGAAACCTGGGCACCCACAGGAATCCCACATAAGCATGAGTAGAGCATGAAAACTGCACAAAGAATAGCCCCAGTCACTGAGCAGGTTCAGTCTCGCAACTTTTTTTGCTGTACCTACTTGAAAATATATGCTTCATATAAATTATTTTCAGCTATGTTTTAAATCAGAGAACTTAGTCCTACTTATTGATGATTTGATTTTAATATTATAACAAAAATACATAAAAACTAAAAATTTGGCTTTACAACTAAATTTCAATTCATATTATAAGTCCAATTAGAGATTCACAGTAATACAGTAGTTAGCACCACACCTCTCGCGCTATGATAGCTGAGACAACCTTTAGTGGCCATCAAATGGATAAGCTATTAAGAAAACTGATGGATGGATGGATGGATTACTCATTTTAGGTTAAAATTTATAATAAACCCTATCTGTGTAATAGAAAATTACAATCATGTTATATTTTCCTTACCTCGTTAATTCCTCCTCCTCTTGTTGGAGAGCACACCCCTCCTGTGTAGGCTGTCCCACTACGGCTACTATGAAAGTTACGCCCTCTGTGAGCACAGGAAAGCCAAAGTTGCAAGTCCAGACATCACATAAGCTTTAGTTCTCATTAAAATTTTATTTATTTATTTTGATGGTCTTACGAGAAAAGATGGACTACATCACTCTGCTCTCTGATGTTGTCCTTCCTGTACTTCATGAAGTTTTGCAGCGTTATCAATGGGTCTTCCACTACTGGCATCATATTTTTAGAGGTCCAGGTCTCCATGGCGACCAGTACAATCCTTGTGTTGAGCTGTTCCTGATAGATCTGAGGACCACAAAATGCCCATCAGTGCAATGCTTCATTTGGTGTTTTGGTCTGATTTTTTGTAAGTGTCATCTGGGACAGATCATTCCCACACACACACGTGTTTATTGACAGGTGGCGAAGTGAGAAGGCAGAGTTTAGCAGTAGGAGGATTAATTTCCTGCAAACCGATCACTTACCGTATCCGCCGTGTTGACCACAGCTTTGGCAAAGTTCTTGGTTTGGCTGCTTGAGCGACGCAGCTGTACAAACTGTAGAGGAAAAGACGCACAGATGGCTTAAGAGATGGATCACATCAGCTCTGCTACACACAAATACACAATCAGACATGTAATTTGATTTACTTGTACTGACCAAGTGATATAAGGAATGAGTTACATGGAATGTTTCAATGTACTTCTTGCATGACCAATGTCAACTGAAGTGGCAAAGTTTCGGTTAATTAAATGAAATGCAAATATTGCTTTTTGCTTAACAATGAAATCTGTTGTATTTGACTTGTAGTTTCATCAGTGTGTTACTTGTGTGTTCCCCCAATGTTCTTTCTGCATTCTGTTCAGTGTAAGTTTGCATCAGCTCTGTACCTAGTAGTTTGTCTGTGCCTTTCAGTTTGTTCCCTGTTTTACTTCAGCAGTGGGTTATCTGTTGTGTCTTCCTGTGAGTCTTTTGCTTTGTCTGTATTCCTTTAAGAAACGTTCAACTAGCATATGAACACCTGTACACTGTCCAGTCCTAACATATTCTGATGTCAGTGTAAGCTTGGAGCTAATGAAACTGGACTGCATGGCCTCTGGCAGCTTTGTTGCTATATAAAAATAAAAGCTCATATGTTTGTGTACAACTAGCAATATGTGACAGCCCCAGGCCCTCTTGAGGGGTTGCTCTATGTGGGTTCTGTTTGCGTAGCAAGGTTTCCTGAGTGGAGCTGAGTGGGATTAGCCATACTGCAGAACACCTGGTCACTGCTCTGCAAGTGGCAGTGTGTCATCCTTCTTTGTTGAGCTGGCCACTAAAAAAAGGTATTAATTTAAATGCTGATATTATGATGATAAAATGTATATTTCTACTTGTTACTGGGCTCTGTATTTGATTTATCTTTTAACTTGCTATTTTTTACTCACAAACTGCTATCAGACAAGCATTTGCAGCTATTCTTGTTTACTGTTAGCCATGCAAATCCTGGTGATATTTAGGTACTGCTCCTCTCTGTACAAGTACATTTGTAATTTTGGGGAGATTTTATGTCCTTATTGATTGTGGCACTGAAATTTTAGACAATAAATAAGGAGAAGTACTGGACAAACCATGGGGTATGTGGTTAAGCAGTACACACTACAGTCATCAGGCTACCAAGAACCTTTAGCACTCACCATATCATTGTCATTGACCACCATCAGCTCAATATATTTGGTCTCAGTCTGCACAGAGGGCTTGCGAACACTTCGCTTGGACCGTCGCAGACCCCCAGACGCCTGCTGCTCCCTCACTTGGTCCGGTCTGTCATCATCATCACCATCACCTCCTCTGCCATCCCACTCACTGTCCTCTGTACAGTCTGGACACATAAAAAAGCAGAGCTGCAGGCAGTTAGGGAAATATTACTTTTTAAGGAAGATAGAGGACAGAAAATTATTAGCTCAAGTTGGCTTTAAACAATGAAAAATCGAATCTTTAAGGTGACCTGTTATAATTTTACTCATTTTCTGAAACATATGTACTGTTACAAGAGCAAATAATAATGTTAAACATTGCAAATTTTTCAAATAATACGCAGAGAGTTCCTATGAACCAAAAGCTCTGTGTCTGACTACTCTAAATGCTCAGTTTTAGATGTTTTCTCTACACTTGGCTCTGTGTGATGTCACTGAGAGCAAATATGCCAAATGTGGTCATCCCAACCAGGATGTTCTGGCTATGACCCAACTACTGTTCAGGAATGGCAGCCAATCAGAAGAAGGTTGACTTCAAGGCTGGAGGAAGGGAGCTAAAAATGCTTATTTCACAAACTTTGAATGATACAAAGCTACTCTCTGCAATTTAACATAACAACAAGGTTGGAAAGGAACAAAACAGGTTCCCTTTTGAACACTGTGAATGTAATATATTTAAAATTATTCTTATTATTTAATTATACCCAGCTTATTTATCCATTTCTTATGAATTTGATTTGATCTATTTTTATGAAATGATTTTGTATTTTTGAAAATAGCTGCTTTTGAGCAGCTTCTGTGAATCAAAAAGTGACATTTATTTTCAGACTTTTGAAAAATTGCGCTTGGCATAGGTTCTTTCCTAAACGAAGTCAAATGTGTCATGAATGTAAGATAAGTGTGGCTTTATACCTGGACAATGGGCCGGAAGTCTGATATCAGGCATCCTGCGTATTAGGTGAGCACCATCATACTAAAGTGAAAATATTAAGATTAGGACCTAAAACAAAAATGTTTAACTATAAAAATCTGTATTATAGTCACAGGTCATTTACCTGATTGCTGTCATTGTGAAAGGGCTCAATACCGTAAGAGAAGAAGCCATCAGAGAACATGCCACTGAGAACCACCAACAAGATGAAGAATAAAGGGTGAGTTTGGGAGGCTAATTTGTAACACACAGGGAGTTAGTATTTGAAGTTACAGACAAGGTCTACTGTCAAACTCACCACAAGCCATGGCATGTGGAGACAGCTGCCCAGGACTCTGGTAAACCTCTTAACCTTCCCTGATAGTAGCAGTGTTCCCCTCCCTGTGAGGACAAAGAACCACTGCTTAGTACAATAACCTCTGCTGACACACTCTCAGCTTCATAGGGACAATTTCATAGATCATTTGATATCACAATAGGTGAGAAGTGAGGAAAAACCTCTCCGTGCTTTCCTGTTTTAAGATGTTAGTGGCACAGTTTATGACCTACTTGTATCGTGTTCTCCACTCCTTTACGCTACTGACAATAGAGCTGGAAGTACACCATGCTCAAGGATCTCTTCAATAAATCAACACTAACATTGCCCACACAGTTATTTCTTAAAATTTAATGTGGAGTAACTGTACAGCAAACAGGCTGCGACTAAACGCAAAAAAACCCAAAGAGGAATCTGCTCTTGTCATGTAGCACTGACGCTGCTTTGCAAGGTTAAAGCGGTGAAGAGAACCAGCGGGAAATGTGAGAACCATTGATTCACCTGGATTAAATTGATTTCAGCAGGGCGCTTTGACCTCACAACAGCAGCTCAGGGAAACAATGCCTTTGAACTTGAAAGTATTTTAATCACAGGGATCACTCTGGTTAAGTGCTGCCCTGAATGCATCACGCCTGCTATGTCCAGAAGAAGCAGCATCATCACATGAAGCCCCCATCCAGCTGAGGGACAATCTGGTCTAACCACAGGTCTCCAGCCTCAACCCTGCACGCCTCTTCTCTCTTTTCACCACTCCAGGCACAATCTGACTGCCTGTGAACACACATACACCCCCAGAATTACTCCTCCCCAATCCCAAAGCTCATCTTGCTTTTGTATTAACTGGCATTTTACTCCATATATCCCCCTCCTCCTCCTCTCATTCCAGATCTGCTCTTCCCTCCCTTTCGGTCTTCTTTCATTCTCTTCGCTGCCAAGAACTTAATGACACTGCTGAGCTAACTGGTTGCTATGGAAACAGGCTTGTGATTGGTCAGGAGGACCGAAGGAGAGTTCGAAATGATTGTGGGTGGGGATGTGAGAGCTGGCTGAGTGGGTGGGTGGGTGCTGGGGGCAGTGAGTGGCACATTTGTCCACGAAAAAGCGAAGAAAAAAAACAAACATTAGCCATCCCTCCTGGCTTGCACAATGCAGTCACATTCCACTGGTCCCTCCTGACAAGCACACAGCTCATCGTTAGATGTCAAGGTTTTATCCCGTTTCCACATTCGCTCGACGATTCTCTCCGTGGGCTTGTGATTTTACACCACGGGCGATCACTTCCTTTCTTTCTCAGCAGTCTGAGAAAAGCAGAGAGGCATGCATACGCACTGATAGGCAAACCCACATATGTGCAGACCGGTAATGTTCACGAGCTTACTTCTAAAGCAGGGAGGACGAAATGCACTTTCCATAAATAGATAAAAGCACGAGGTTGTGATCAAATAGTAGAAAACATCAGCACAATAATTTAAAAAAAGATGGCTTAAAAAGTGTGTTTTACTTCTAAAATAAGAATAATAAAAATAAATACAGTTTGAGCCGAAGGATTTTGTTATATAATCTGATCTATATCAGTTCAGGATTGTCAGGAGGAAGCAAAACTTTAAGTGAGTGTTGCACTGCTGGTCTGGTCACTCTCTTTAATATGCTGATTGCAAGCAGCATTGCTTTGAATCACGTTCATGCACTGAAATCATGTGAGCATCCCACCTTATGCAGAAAACCTTACCACAGACTGAAAGGGACTGCCATCCTGGTTAAAGTGCCGTTCTACATAATCTGAAGACAGAAGATGGCTGCAAAGAGAGATAAGATATTATAAATACTTGCACCAGCATCCTTTCTAGTCAGAAATAATAATAATAATAAACTGGGATTTTTTTCTGCTGTCTGTTCTCCCCACAAATTTATTTGGTGTTCCCCATCTTGACATGAAACATAATAGAGGCGCTAAGTGCATTTGCTTAAGTGTGGGGAAATGCTAATTAGAACAGCTGCAGTAAATTAAGAGCACCCACTGATACAAAATGTGCAAAAAAAAAAAAAGCAGATCTGATGAATTTACAGGGTAATACTAACTGATTTAATTCCAGGTCTAAAGTGAAGGTGCGTCCAAAGGCTTCTACTTGGAAACAGCTCTGGGCCAAGTGGACAGGCTGAAAGAAGAAAAAAGAAAAACACGCTAGAGAGATGGATTTGACAGCTGATAAATTAAAGTGTAACAAAACAATTGTGGTTAGATGTGTCACTCTGTGAAAGCCACAGAAGGGTTGTGAAAAAGTCTCATGAATAATTCAGCAGAATCAATACAGTGTAAGGTCTAAAAGCATCTCAGCAGCTGAGATATTATGATTTATAAAGTCTGCATTGATCAGCACTGGCTGCCAGCTTTCAGGCAAGCTTGACTCCACAGAGCTATGGCTGTCTAGGAGCTAAGCTGGAGTGTCGTGATAAGGATAAATAGAGGAGGTCTTCACAGGAGGATAGGAAGAGAAGAAAGCTACTGTTAAGTTACTCCTATGTATTCAGCCATGCTGTGTCCCCGGATGGACAACTGCCAGGCTTGAGGACGTAAGGACACCGCAGGGGCAGGAGAGAGTGAAATTTACTGCGGACCAAACAGTATGTCTCTTCAGCAGCTTCGACTGTGCCAGCGTGGCTTTGAACTCAGTCTGGAGGAACCGGCTGCAGTGAATCACTGGGCTTTTACAATAAAACGCATCACTATGCAGAAATTATTCCCTCCATTGAGTACAGACAACAGATTTCTTACTATTGTCTTGGAGAGGCTGCAGCTTGGTACCTCTGTCCCTGTACAGTAACACTGCTCTACTGCTTTAGATTGTTTCTATTTAACTGTTCTTGACGTGGCTGAAAGACATTATTTTTAAGACAAAGTAGCTGCTCTGATGCTGCTGATGGTATCACAAAGACTTAATATCAAAAAAGTTCATATTTGTCTGAATCTGTCACTCAGTCGCTTTCTCATTGTTGCTGGTTTCAAAGCCGAAACAATCACACTAAAAGGTCCTTTTTAGAAACTCCTCTTCAATTGTGTCACATCATTATTTTCGTCTCCAACAGCCCCCACCTGCTACAGATCTTTTAAAGCCATTGTGGATACTGAAATGTAAATTGCTTAAAGTTCAATATACATTCTTGCATAAAATAACACTTCAAACAACACATTGTAAGATTTATGCTAGCATTGCTCTCACACAAACTGCCTTGCTCCATAACTTTATACCTTTATGATACCTTTATCTTTTTCCTTGAGAACATCTGATTCTAGATGCTAATCTATATTCATCTAATAATCTGTAGAGTTTAAGCTATGCCGAAATGAACGCAATGTGCAAAACCAAATAAATCAAATCAGCCAAAATGTTGCTTCATCTATTTTTGAACACAGTGTGATGTGACAGAAAAAAAAGAACAAGTTCAGCTCATCCCTCCCTGCTGCTTCTAAATTTATCTGGTCTCTTATTCCGAGCATCTTAAATATTTAAAAAACAAAACACAGCAAGTGAGGCAGCTGAGACTTTTGAAATCTTGTCTACGGAAAACCATTTTATGAACATATTATAGTTATGCTTATTTAAGACACCATCTCTTCCCAAGATTATAGCATATGTATTCACTCAAATCTTGAAGCATGTGACTCTGGTGTGTGTACTGAGCCTAATATACTGTCAGAGAGAGAGAGAGAAAGAATGGGAGAGACAGTGGATGGGGCAGAGTGCTCAAACCTCTTGGACCATCCAGCACTTCTTACACAGGCCTGTTCTATAATTAATGGGACATACTTCAACACACTACTGAATAATAAAGAAGTCAGAGACTCAGCGTGCCATCCGAGTTATCAGATGATGCGACTATTTCAAGAGAGTCTACCTTTGTCCTGTGGAGATGGTGGTCGCTTCATATATCGCGTGGCATTTAAACAGCTCTTTGATTAACCAGCATTTGAGCAGTGCGTATTAAGAAAGCCAAGTGTTGTTTCATAACTTGTTGCTAGAGGTTACAGCTTAAATTTAGGGAAGGGAAAAATAGCTTCAAGCAACAACTCTTCTTGGTAACACCCACCGGACGCTGCTTCACTTCACATTCAAAGGGATTTTCACTGACTAAATGGGTCAAAATCGCAAGGAGTAGAGGCTGCTGCAATACACCGCCCTGCGCTGTTATCTCTGTGTAGCAGGAGCCGCATGAGCAGTGGGGAGCTGAGCACTGCACTGTTTTACTGACAGGGAGGAAAAGGAGGTTGACACCAACAAAATAAAAGTCTGTCCTGGTGCTGTCACACCCTTGTACAAGCATGCAGTTATCTGCAGTCGAAATGGTCAAGGATTTCCTGCATTTATGCCTCGATAAATGCAGGAAATGATTGATTTTAGTGCAGGGCAAATGTTTTTAAGTTCTCATTGAAACATGTATTTATGCATTACTCACGTGGAATAGTTTCTTTTTGTTCAATTTAGAGTGAAATGTATCAGTTTCTTTTATTTAGGAAGGGTCCTAAAACCTTGTCTGGGATCCTTTACAGCATGGGAATAAACAGAATTAAGGATGTAAGCTCACCAAGGTGTCCCCGGTGCTATTCTTCACCCTGGTACCCAAGTAGTCATGAGCCATTTCTTCTTCTGACTTGATTTGCTGTACGAGGCGCTTTGGATAAATGATCTCGGTTGCAGTGTCCCCACTCTCCGCCCGGCCCACTGGGGCAAACCAGTCCCACATGCTTCCATCCTGCTCCAGGTTCCTGTCAACACCTGTATGTAATACAAGAGGAAAACTCTCACAGTGCGTTTCCACTAGGCACTGCAAGTTAGCAACACAAGTGAACCTGCCCAAACAGAGCAGCGGGGATTTCTTTAAGGATAAAAAAAAAAAAAGCACAAAGTAATGCACATTTAAAACAAATCAGCCTGTGAGCGTCTTCATCTGTAAGCTCACGGTTTGGTGACCTAATTTAACAGTGAACATTATTTATCCGTAATAGTATTTTATAAAAATAGTGGATATAGCTAGATGTGCACGCTCTGATGGAAAATAATTAGAATACTTGTCATTACTTAAATTATCTACAATAGGGATGCTCATATAAGCCTGCATATTGTGAGTATACAAATGAAAGGCTCACAAATCGTCATCCCAGGGCAATAAAATGTAGTTATATTCTAGTGCTGTAGATGTTTCTTCCTAAATGCTCGTCTGAAATGGTTATGGATACGTTATAGGTAATGAGGCTGCAGTGGGAATGTGTTGATGCAGCAAATTGTGCTTTCAGGCCAGTGGGCTTTTTGGCACCGAGATCCCGCTACAGTAAAATTACGAGCCTACACCGGGGTTCGAAAAGTGCTGTTCACGGTGAAAAAAAGAGTGGATGCAAAGGAAACGAAAGGGGTTCTCCCTCTCTCGATCCAAACCCCCTCGCTCGCTTCTCTCTCTCTTACCTGAGACTGCAAGCCTCTCGCCCACTGCAGCAAAGACCGTGAAGCACCACACCGCCAGCATGATCTTCACATATTCCCCCGGATTACAGCATGGAGAGCCGCAGGATGTCACGAACCCGGCAGACGGAGTGAAGAAAAGACTAAAAAAATCACACAAATGATGGCGAGGATCCAAAATCAATCTACTAAACATCTGACGATGTGCCTCCTCTCATCTCTCCCCCTCTCTATCACTCGCCCTCTCAGCTCCGGTCAACACTGCTACAGAGAATTTGGATTTGCATATCAGAATGATGAAAAAAAGAAGTGACAGGCCTTTGTCGGAGATGATGGATACAGGCCTAGAGAGTGATCAGTTTAGAAATAGTGTGGAACGGGAGAGTGCGCACCGCGGAATCATAGCTCCGCAAGCCTGCGCGGGTGCGTATGGGTGTATGGATGAGGTTGTATGTGTGTGTATATGCGAATCTGCAGTATGCGGAAACGAAGGGATGGGAAACCGAAGAGCAATGCGTTGAGTCTGCGGTGAGGAGGACACGTGGGACGCTGGTACCCTCCTTCATCCCGAGCTGCCTCCTCCTCCCGTTGCCATGCAGCTCTGCGCAAGAAGAGGATGCGACAGCCCGCCAGCCGGAGAAAAGCTCGAAAGGGGATCAGGGATGGGCAGTTCATTCATTTTCTGAACATGAAGGAGTTAATCAGGAGTATCCGGGAAAGCGTTGACATGAAGATCACAGCTCTATAGGGGATGAAAGTGGTCCCGACCGAGGAGAGACATTATGAACCCAAGACACCCTCTGACAAACCGGCTACAGCAGAGGCCATACTGTTCACACCTTGTTTCTGCCTTAAACAGCTCAAACTGTTCAAGATATTCTTACGATTCATTTTTATTCATTTCAACACTGCAAGTTATACCAAATGCCATAAAAATGAACTTAATCACAGGGATCTCCAAATGTTTAACCTGTTTGAATGCATCCTGCTGTTTTAACATTTAGAAAAATCACTGTTTTTGTAATGAGAAGCTGGTTTTCACTTTAAGAGCCAGTGTTACATTCAGCTTATAGGTCTGGAAATATGTAGCAAAAGAAGAAAACGTAATATTAATGCTGGAAAAAAATGAATGTTACATGTGGTCCACTGAGTACTTACTTAACCACAGCAGAGCGGCTAAGTGAATATGCACGACTGCTACTAAAGTGTAATATCAGGGACTGATTAAGTCTTTTTATTTGAATCAAGCATCACACAGAGCATACTGCCCAAACACACTGCTGTCAGTGAAATGAAAAACTCCAACTGACCACTGTGAATGTCCCTACAAGAACATTACATGATCATGTTGACTAAAGTAACTCTAAAGCTTTTGTTGGCCCCAGTGATCAGTAAAACATGCTGTGTTCAAAGGGATGTATGAGTTTAACTGCATATGACTCCTAATCAGAAGCCACTAATGGAGATGGACACTGAAACCTGCAGTCTCTCTGCTGTCTCTCACCTGCTGGGTTTAGCTTCCCTGGTGCAGCCCAATCTCAGCAGCCATCCTATAATACATCAAACTAATGGAGAAAAACTGCACCGGCACCCCCTCTGAATATTTCATTTACCTCCCTTTGAGACAAGCAGAGAAGGAGAAATAGCAGGAAGAGATGGAGGTGGGAGTATCAGGAGGAATGCAGCATAAGCTAAAGATGCTCCTGCCCTGCCAAAATAAAATAAAATATCATAAAATAAAAAAAATAAAATAAAAAAAAGATGGCTGCCAGAATATTGCAGTTCTAAAACTTTAAACAGACACTGACTTTAGTCTGCACTTTTCTGCTGGCTTTCTGATTCAAACACTAAAGTCTTCACTGTGATCTGGTAAGTGGTCACATAGTGCTGATGCAGTATTCTGCAGTAAGACAGCTGAGTTGCAAGTAGTGCAAAGGTGGCTCTGTGAGCAGGGATGCAGTGGTCACACTGGTTTTAGGGTGAATATAAAGGATATGAGGAATTCCATTTTTTTAAAGATTTCAGGTTACACTTAAATGTAAGTAATGTATAATAATCACAATCTTGAGCCCTCTTATATCAGAGCTTGACAGAGACAACTCTTCTCAAGCAGCCAGTCCTGAATCAAAACTTGTACTATAGACAGTCGATGTTGATATGTCACAGTAATAAAAGCACAGGTGGAATCACAGTAAATCAGCATCCATCACTATACACCTCCCATACATGTTATATAAAGGGGGCTTCCTTCTGTAGCATATAAATGTTTGAAGTCTTGTTAAGCTGTCCAACACCTTCTACTAAAACAGGGAAAAAGTCTCAACCAGCTTCTACAATGATTCTCATTAAAAATCCAACGGACGTGTTGAGAAACAGAAGGCATTTGTTTCAGAATACAGGACATACACAAGTAAATAAATGGGAATACCCAAATACTTTTACAGTTTGTGCATGAATCTGAATGGCAGAGCCAACTGTGATAGAGACACACTACCCTCTG
>NW_005187419.1:2467694-2502319 GCF_000239375.1 Pundamilia nyererei
AAAAACAAACAAAAAACAAAAACAAACAAGATCCAACTTGCTGGTAGCAAGATGTGCTTAATAAAGTGGGCAGTGAGTGTATATTTCCCATGGTACCTCTTGCCACAGGTATAACTCTGATTACCTATGTAATCGAGAAGAGCTTCAGCGTGGAGTGTTAGTAAGGGGTGTTGTTGAAAGAGTCCTTATTGTTAAGTATGAGCCAATTTCATGAAGGCATGTTTACAATATAGCCTCCTTATTAGAATTTAACATCACAGTTTGCTGTTTTTAATCTCTGATGTGTCTTCTTTAGCCGTCATTGTATCACTTCAGGAAAAAAAAAGAAGTATAGCAACACTCATGGACAGCAACGTGACGAGCTGATTGATGTGCTGGTTTGCCCAGGTTTGTGTGACTACAGCTGGGCCAAGTGGCGGAAAATGAGGTAATTAGCAGTTAATTGGTTTCAGGTTCTCTCTTAGAGTATAGTAAAGCGTGACTCATCGCCTGGTGTCAGGACGCTGCCAGTTAACTAATTAAAAGCTTTCCAGAGAGTATAAGACTGGCAGGGAACAGCCGCTCGATTTTCATAACGTTCTGTAGTTAGAGTAACTTTCAGATATCGGAAAAAAATGAATGACATGCGAGCTGGGAAACCTGTCGGCGGTCAACCGCTGGAGTTGTTCAGCTGTTCTCATGGCGAGTGTGGCGCAACTTTCACCAGGCAGTGGAAACTCAAAGAGCATGAGACTGTGCACACCGGGGCGGTAAGGAAAATATTCAATCACGCAGTGCCAAAGCCTTTCTTTCAAAACCCTTTTAACTGAAAAATAAAGTAAGAAACCGTAACTTTACAACTATGATAAATGCGTGCAGCGCCCGTGCCAGTGCGCAGTTGCCGGCTGCGGTCGTCGCTTCTCCAGAAGCTCTCACCTGCGGCGCCACATGCTTGAGCACACCGGGGAGAAGCGATTCAAGTAAGTAACTCAAACACGGTTTTCCTTCTCTCAGCTGTCGTCTCACTTTGGTTTCTGATTCATGCAGATGCAAGTTTGTGACCTGTACAAAGACATTCTTTAACGCAAGCAAATTGAAGAGACACGTGCGCTTCGCCCATGGAGACAAAAATAAGTACTTCAAGGTTTGTGTGAATATACACTTATCCACCAGATGGCACCAAAACTACATAATTTACACCAGCTTCGTTTACTTTTGAGATAAACCGGTTTTCAAGCCTTGTCATTTTAATCACTTGTGCATTCCCGTCCTGTAGTGCAAGCACCCAAACTGCTCTCTGACCTTCAAAAAGCGCAGGTTGTTTAAGATGCACCTGAAGGAACATGAAATGGTTGCCAAGTTCAAGTAAGTCCATGTAATAGCTTAGATTCATATAAAATATAGTTCAGATTTTGCTCTGCTTTAACATATACTGACACTACTGTGTGACTTAAAGAAATTGCTGAAGCTGTCAAATGAGTTTCTGTATTAAGGATGATACTTTTACTGCTTTAATCAGCGTTTATACCTGCAGAATGAGCTGCCAATGCCTATGTGGGGTTGGTGTCTGTGATTAATTTTTACTTCTGTCTTTACTCCTGGGATACTTAGATGTTCGAAGGATGGATGCGCTGCCACATTTGACTCCCATATTGCCCGCAAAGCTCACGAGAAGAAGCATGCAGGTTGGTTTAATCTTGGTGGGGACTTGTCGTCTTTAATCTCGGTACAGTTTTTTCATTAAAATGGGGTTGAATGCTTTTGTGTGTAACCTTTTCATGCATTGAAGACAAAATAAACATGGCCCAGAAGGGAGATGGTGGATGATCTCATTTGTCTGGTCTCTGCAGGTTACCGCTGCCCTCATACTAATTGCCAGGTATTTGAACATACCTGGGGGAAACTTCAGAAACACATGATTAAACACCCAGGTGAATTTGACCATAGTACATAGTTTTTGTTTCCCTGCTCAGTGCTTTGTTGGTTAAAGGATGGCCCAGTTAATTGTTTTTTTGTGTTGCAGCCACATTTACATGCCAAGTGTGCAAGAAGGAGTTTAAGAAAGTGGATTCTTTGCGGAGGCACAAGCGGACGCATGCTTCCCACAAGCCTGTGCTGGTCTGTCCCAGAGATGACTGCCAGGCTTACTTTTCTACAACCTTTAACCTGCAGCACCATATTCGCAAGGTGCACCTTGAGCTGCTCAAATACAGATGTTCCTTCCCCGACTGTACTCGCATGTTTGCTATGCGGGTAGGTCTCTAGCAAGAAACTGGAAATGTGTACCTACTTTAAATCAAAAGAGATGCCAGTGAAACATAACATCCAGTTTTAAAGTAGCTTTAATAATAAACTTGATTTGCAATTTATTTTTTTGGAACTTGTGTAGTGACTGTTTTTATTCTGCAGGAGAGTATGACCAGACACCTACTTCGCCATGACCCAAATGCTACCACTCTGAAAGTAAGACCTAATGGTGTAGAAGTAGACTAAAGCACCTACATATTTCTCTGCAAACCTGTTACAATTTAAATTCTTCAGGTCTAAATCTGGGGGTTCACTAATTCATTTATGTTTAATATGTGGAGTTAAACCAAGTTCATTTCAATTTTCTGACTCAACAGAAACGGCAGCGACCCAGGAAAACCTGGCAGAAACGCCTGAATGGACAAAATCTGCCACTCGTGGAGGAAAACCTGCGTCACCTATTTGCTCTGCGCATGCGAATCTCCAGACGTGCCAAGGTGGAAACGAACCTCTCAGGCCTCTTCAATGAGCGCAAGATCCATCACTATGTTGACCCAGAAGTCAATCTGCGTAACCTGTTTGGGATCAAACAGCATCAGGCTCTGGAGAAGAACGAGATTGCGCCAGTAAAAGGTTAAACAAGGATGCTTCCAGGCTTTTTGGTTAAGTTAGTACTTTGTTTCAAAGTTAAACCAAAGTTGTTTTTTTTCTTGTTTAGACAATGGGTCTTTTTCCTTTTGAATGTAGATTGTATACATTAAAATACTTAAATTTCAAAGCAGTGTAACTTGACACATTGATTAGGATGTCAAGCTTTTGAGTCTTATTCTGGAGACGGCAGGTCTCAGCTGAAACACTTATTTTGTAACATGGCTTTTGACCCAATAAAAATAGTTGTGAGTTTCCTCAAAGTGGTGCTTGAATTCTAAGTGCTTGAGTGTTTAGGTGAACTGCTGAAGGTCAGCCCATCAGTGGCAGGTGCTGAAGGACCAAGATTTGTTTAGTCATATTAATTGCATCTCATTGTGAACACACTCAAACAGCTGTTCTTCTCCTGCATCTATCTTTTGTGCTCGCTTCGGGTGCACACATCAGTTGACATTTGCTGAACATGTTGGGGCTCATTAAATATGAACGAAGCGCTGCACATGAGTAAGAACTGATGCACACAGCATGTCGTTTTGGAGGCGGATGAGACTTTGAACACAAAGATGAGTGTCTGCTGTCAGATCTGTACAATGGAGGTTAAGCTGTTGCAGTTTAGAGCCTGGCCTTTATGTTTGGTTACACAAAAGGGGAATGGCAGTTATATGTACAGAGTAAATTTGTCCACCTGTCCAAAGTTGAGCTGCAACTAATTTTCTCCAGTGTACAACCTCGGTTCTTCGCGATTTATGGTGTTACACAATAAAGACTTCAATAGTTCATAATATGGATGCGTCTCCCTACATGAAGGGAGATATTTGAGCTTCTGTAACTTCTACCAGCCACATTTTTAAAAACACATGAAAGCTTTGGCCAATCATACACATACAGACGGGAACAGAAATGCAGAACAGAGAAAGAAATTGCTATTAAAATCAAACTAAACTCTCCTAAAGGTTCTCAAAATTCAGTGTTGAAATTGCATCAATGCATTACACTAAATCTGTGGTAGTGGCCACGTCCACAGATTAAGTTTAATGCAATTTGATGCAAAGGCTTAGCTATGATCTCTGGTTTCAGAATTAACAATGGCTTTAGCATTAGTCGTCATTGTGGTGTATACTGTGCCCTAGCTTATGTTAATGACAAATTCCTAGTTTGTAGACCGGCAGCTCTTTTGGGATTGCATTAAGTTCTCTAGGTGTTTGTAATGAAACCTTAAAATGTTTCACTCCTGTAAATGTCGTCTTAATGGTTCAAAATCAAGTGATATTTATTACACAGACAATTTATGAAGGCATCAGTACTTTTAGGCTGGCTTTAAAATGTTTGAACCGTTAATCCACAATAGTTGGCATTTGCTCATGGGTTAATTGTTCTTGCTTTAGTTTATACCCTTCAAGCTTTTAAGAGTAATGAGGGTGGTGTGTGTTATTTGGCTGGCATTTAGGTGAGGAAAAAAATCAATAGAAGCCACTGGTTGATCTCTAACTTGTTTATTTGCAAGTAAGAAATGACCCTGCAGAAAATAAAATCTGCATTTTAAAATCAAATGGTGTCCTGTTTAATACATTTTCCCACTTCATTTTTGTCTGGGAGTTCAGTAAAACCATTTCCTTGTTATCTGTTGAGTAAGTCCTCTTTCTCTTGGTCTAGTGGAGCAAGACGAAGTCCATTTCAAAGCTTCAGTGCAGCTCTGCAACAGCCTGTCACTTTGAGTTTGAATGGTGTCTTTACTTCTGTTTCTCATTGCTTAGCCGGAGGTCATTGTGCTGCCTCTGGCCTCTTCCCTTTTTTGATGTCATACATTATTCTATATCGCACCACAGCTGACCTACATGCTCTGCCGAGCTGTAAGATCAGTTTTCAGGTTCACACAATCATCCTCCAGCAGTTAACCGTGTCTGCGTCATCCGCAATTCTTTCCCATGGTCACTGTATAGCTCATTCCTTTATAAAATGTCATTCTCAAAGCACAGATAAAAGCATCAAACACTGAGAGCCTCTCGAGATCCTGATATTGCTTTGGAAGTGTGATGTGACTTTCAGGGTAAGACGGAAGCAGAAATTTAAAAGGCGTGTGTTTCTATGGTGATGCACACAGTAAACAAGATTTTTTTTTGTCAATAGATTAAAAAATATTTATCTTCAGAAGAACTAGGACAGTGTTTGCTGTGGAAAATACTGGAGTGATTGGATGTTCCTTGTTGACAGAGTTGATAATTGTTTTCAGCAGGTGCCACAAGAGTCAGCGGGCTGTCTGATGTCAGGGGCCAAGTGCTGGATGGATACCAGCAACACTATCAAACTGATTCACTCAAATTTAACTGCACCCTCATCACCCTCCTCTGGCTCTCTGTAAAGGCCATGCCAATTATCCACAGAGTGAGCATGACCTTTGGTCTAACTTTCTGAGGTTGATTTTTGCAGCTTGTGCGTCAGAGTAGCACAAAAGCAATTTTACAATACCATCACTGCAAGGGTGACTAGGACATGGTTTCATATTTACGACTATCTGATGAAGTATTGGTTTCATTATTTATTGTAGCTGTTCTTGTTTCCAAGTCCTTAGAAAGGCTCTTTTAGTTCCAGGATATAAATCATCCAGTCTCAACCATCCATCCATCCATTCGCTTCCACTTATCCTTTTCAGGGTCGGGGGGGGGGCGCTGGAGCCTATCCCAATTTTCCCTAATTTATACATTTTTATTCACACCTTTCAACTTTTATCCAAACGAATCTCAACTTGCAGTTTAACATTCATGGCTCTTCTTTAACCTTATATATTGTTTGGGAAATACTTTTTAACAGCACTGTAGGTCACCTGGTGAACCAAGTGAGCTACACCAACAACTCAGTCTGACGTTGACTTTGCAGACAAGTTTGAGGCTGACCATCAGTCAGCTTCAAAATAAGCCAATCAGCAACCAGCAAGAGGAGACTAAGCGATGTGCAGGATGGTGAAGCTGAATGATCGTCTGGCCCAACATATGAGCCAATGTGTTCCAGCGAGGGCCATCACAAGTGGTGGTTGCTCTTGTGCATCTCCCCTGATCTAAACACAGTTCGTAGATGCAGTAGCAACAAAAAAGAACAGATGCAATGCATGTCCCAAGTTGCCCAGGACGATGCAGTACATCTATTAAGTGTAAGGAGTACACATGCAACACACAAAGCAAAACTGCCCCCCCGTGTTTTATAGGCTGAATAGGCATTTGTTCAGTGGGCTGATGCAGTCTATACTTTCAAGAGTACAGTAAATTTTGTAATTCATTTCAAAGAAGCATCAATACTTAGAAACCTTGATTCAAGATAAACGTTTTTTGTTTGTTTGTCTGTTTGTTTTTACCATGTAATGGTTATGATTGTTTTTACTTTAAATTACATTTTATCAGATGGGAATTCCTGATATTAACCATATATATAGAATATATAATGCATCAAACTGGGATAAAGCAAACATCTGTTAAGTATTCGTAAATAAATTAGTATGACTTTATTGATTTAATAAGCCAATAATGCAGTGGATCTTACAGATCCGCTAATGTTGGCTGAGTAACAAAAAGACGAACTCCATATTAAACATGTAAAACTAATATACAGCAAATGTATCAGCAACAAAAAGGAAATTATTATGTATCTAGTGATGATGTAGAGGTTTGACCATCTTCTTTGCGATATGCTCCCTCTGTGCTTCAGTGTAAAAACATCTATGTTGTATTTTTATACAACCATCACTCTCTTGATTTTTAATTAACGGTGGCATTGCTAGTGTTCTTTTCCACTCTAGGGAAAAATGCATCAATAATACCTCTGACTTACCTCAATTCTGCTATGAGTCATTTTTTATTCTGATGACGTAAGCTTCTCGATAAAATTGCCTTGACCTACAGGAGCTAAAACTAACTGAGAGGCTTGAAAACCAACAAAATGATTCAGCTAATGTCTCAGCTACAGTGAAAACCTGCATTTTTGTTTTCATCTCTAACACAACAAACAGGAACTCTATTTCAGTTGTAATTTTACAGGTAAGAAAAGCACAGTGTGTACGCTTAGTGTTGATGCCTCGTGCTGGTACAACTACGCTGCTCAAAAAATTAAAGGGACACTTTGAAAACACATCAGATCTCAATAGGGAAAAAAATCATGCTGGATATCTACAGTGACATGGACAGGATAACTTGTTATGGAATGAAAGGAAGCCACATTGTTTGATGGAAATTAAAATGATCAACCTACAAAGGGCGTAATTCAAAGATCACCTGAAAAATCAAGGTGAAGAAACGAGCCCATTTTGCCAAAATTTCATTGTAGGAACACAAAATGATATTCAGTAGGTTGTATGGTCCCCACTTACTGTTACTTCAAACCTGACAATGTTGGGGCATGCTCCTAATGACATGACGGATGGTGTCCTGAGGTACACACTGGCAGTGTTAAGTAGTGTTGAATATCCCAGAGGTGTTTGCTAGATTTAGGTAAGCCAAGCTCAGGGGCCAATCAATAGTATCAATTTCTGCATCCTCCAGGAACCGTTTGCATATTCTCATCACATGAGGGGAGGACCCAACTGAGGAACAGGAGGAACCCGATACCCACTGCACCAGCACAGGGTTTAACAATGGGTCCAAGAATTTCATCTCGATACCCAATGCCAGTCAGGGTGCCGTTGCCAAGCCTGCAGATGTGTGTGCGTCCCTCCATAGATATGCCTCCCCAGACCACCACCAAACCAGTCGTGCTGAACAATGTTAGGAGCAGCATGACACTTCTTCAGAGCCGATCATGTCTGTCACATGTGCTCAGTGTGAAGCTTCTCACATGTGTGAAAAGCACAGGGTGCCAGTGGTGGAGATGCCACTTCTGGTATATGGCAAAAGCTAATCCAGCTCCTCGGTGCTGGGCAGTGAGCACAAGGCCCTCTAGAGGAATGTGTGACCCCCAAGCCTCATGAATTCTACTTCTAATTGTTTGGTCAGAAATCTTCACACCTGTGACCTGCTGGAGGTCATTTTGTAGGGCTCTGAGCTCATCCTGTTCCTCCTTCCACAAAGGAGCAAATACTTGTCCGGCTAATGGTTTAAGGCTCTTCTACAGCTCTGTTCAGCTCTCCTCCAGTATCTGCCTGTCTCCTGGAGTACTCCATGCTCTTGAGGGTGTGCTGGGAGACACAGCAAAAATGAGAAGGGAAAAATGTCAGTAGCCTCCACCTATAAAACCATTCCTGTTTTTCTGGTGGGGTTGTCTCATTGGCACCTGTTGTTAATATCATTAATAAACCCTCTCTGCTGCTTAACTGAGATCAATATCCCAGAAATTAAATTAACTTGATGCTATACTCTGTTTAAAAGCGTTCCTTTAATTATTTTGAGAAATGTATGAGAAGACTTGGATTTACTTATTCGTCCCTTTTGTGTAAAGTGAGTTAAGCGATAATAGATAGTAATTGATGAACCATTCTAAAATCAAGAACTAAGAACATTCAAAGTACACGTTTGGATATTCTAATAAGGAAAGTCGGTGCATAACATAACTAATAGTAGTAGCTCCACGCTATATTCTATTCACAAATTTATTTTCCATAAAATATAGGAATTTACACCTAAAGTGATTTTCTGCCAATGTACATTAACACATGCCCCTATACATACCTTGGGGTAAAGCAAGTGGTTATTCGAATTAATGTTGCCTTTATATCAACTCAAAGTGCTCTGGCTATTCTCCTCTAACATCAACAAGACATTTTCATTTTTAAATATTTATATTTTGGCATTTTGCCTTTTTTTGGGTAGATTATCAATGGAGAATAGACAGAAAACAGGGGGAGACACAGCAAAGGGCCACAGGTTGCATTACAGCCATATGGCATATGGGCACCTGCACAGCCAGAGAGCTAAGCCAGCACCCAACAAGGCATTGACCCAAGCAACTGTTGCTCACTAAATATTTTCTCTTTTTGGACCAAAATCCAGATAGATCATCAGTTTCTGAAATACTAAGAGCAGCCTGTCTGGCACAATGCCACCTTCAAAATCTCTTAAAGACCCTTTCTTCGACATTTTAATGCATAATGCGTATAAATGCAATAAATTGCTGCCATTTGACTGCCGGCTTTTTTTGATATAGGATTTCATTTGTTTAACATTACATTAATGAGCAGCTGAAACAGGTGTAAACAGTTCTCATTGTTTGGGTTAAAGCAGAGTGGGGCACTCTTGTTATCAGCTTGTCATCAGCATGCATTGTTCAAAATCCAGCACGAGTAATTTGCAATGAGTAACTTGCAGACATAGGACATAATCAAGATATAATCAATGCGAAAAGATATACACAAATTTTAGAGCAACATATGATGGCATTAAGAAATTAAATATTTTTGTCAGAAAGGCCTTGTGCATTTCAGTGAGACATTATAAAATATGACACAGCAGGCCCTAGATTACTGAAAAAGTGAAATCCCATTAAAAAAAATTACAGCACTTGACTCTTCAGTTCCCAAATGATTGATAGAAGAAGAGGTGACAAAATATAGTGAGAACACAGTGCTTTTGATATCCAAAATCAAAATTAGCAGTTTATTTAAAAAATATATATATATATATTTTTCTTACACAGTGGTCTACCTTTTAAAAAAAATAATGTGGTTAAAGCATTTGAATGTTCTCCCTAATTATAGAAATGTTTCTGATGTAGTCTGAAGTGTCAGTGTTCCTGTTTTTTCGCAGTCAATAAAGCCTTGTTTAATTTGAGTAGTAACCCATATTTCTATTTTCCAATCTCATTTACAACACAGAGAAAGCCCAGAATCCCACAGAAAGAGAAACACGCTGGTTCAGAAAATCAAAAAACAAGGAGAAAAACTGAAGTAGGTTAACCATACATTCGTCATGCCCTGATTTAGCTGACGTCCTCCAGAATAGATGACCCAAAACCTTTTTCCCCCTCCCTTTTCTCCATTTTCCCATGGCCCTGTTTTAAGAGAGCTTTTCACATAGCGGTAACCCAACCACATGCTTACTATACTGACAGGAGAAACACAATAACTATAAAATGGGGACCATTCTGCAAAGCTGTTAATGTACTCAGCTTCCTTCAGGGCACACTCTGCTGCAGCCCTACAGCTCTTTATACCATGTAAGGAAATCTAAAATACTACATAGCAACAAGCAAACAAAAGATACTTGTCACAAAATGTTCCATAACACAAAGGTCAAGAGGAAAACACCATCTGAATTTAATAGACAGATACATTTTAGATATATATTTTAAAACATGTCTCCAGTGCTTAGTTTAAAGGTAGCCTTTTGAGCTTGAAGTCTGGCAAAAGCGCTACCATAGCAAGAAACACAATAGGAGCTCCATTCATCTGAACCAAGATGAATCATTAGGAGACACTGAAACCCAAGATTGAAGGGGCAGTATAGTTATACAGGATTCAGAACTGGAATTAGTAGACTTTTATTGTAGTTTTACTATGTACCTCAAAGAGAAATGAAGAACAAACACAATCGTTCGTGCAGAAAATATAAAAAGTACATATATAAAGTATATATAAGGTATGGTGATAAGGTACTGATGCAATAAAATTGATTCTAGTGAGTAGTAATATGCTGCAAGTTATTTCCGAATTTCACAATGACTTTACCAATAACAGACAACATTGCACTGAGTTTCAAGTAATTTAAGAAAATGCTCATTGAACAAGAAATACACTTGGCTGTGGTACTATACATGATGACTGCAGGAAGAGGAAGAGAAGGAGTGGAAGAGGTGGTAGTAGTAGTGGTGGTGGGAATCAGTATATGTTGAGGTTCAGTGTTGTTGTAAATAACCTGAGTCTGTTGTCCTGGATATTAGCAACCTGTAGTGCCTGCCAGAGGGCAACAGGTCAAACAGATGAGATATCATGGATTTAATTTTTCACCTAATGAATTTAAATTATTATCATTATTGTTATTATTATTGTTGTTGCTATATTTGGCTGAGCGCTGATGTTAAATCACATAATCAAAATTGTATGTTATTGATCATACAGGGGCATTGACTGGCGTGATGTTACCTCAGTTATGTCCAGTACACCTTGTTACCTGTGCATTTTAAAAAACAAAATAAAACATCCATCCATCTGTTTTCCTCTGCTTGTCCAGTTCAGGGTTGTGGGTGGGCTGGATGTATGTATGTGAGTGTAAATGGTGATGAAATAACATAATTTAATATTTGAAAAATTGATAGTATTTCATTAGTTATTTATTTTATTTTTGTAGAGTTTAAGACATTGATTTAAATTACATAATGCTTCAAAATAGATCATACACCTTTTCAAAATGAGTAGTGTCAGGTCTCTTTAACTCTTAAAAAATGTAAATAGGATTTTTATATGTAGTTGAAAAAAATCATTTTTCAGATGACATTAAATGATAAATTCATAGAAAAATTTGCATTTTTTGACCCAGTGTTACCAATTTAAAATGGCACTGAGTGTGTGAATGACTCAGTTACAGTTTATGGATCTATGTATGGCCACTTTAGCCCCCAAAATGTAAAAAATTTAAATCCAAACACTAATGGGTAATGTTACAGTGGCTATGTCTATAGACTACAGCAGTCACTAAGGAAGATTTAGGTAAACGTGCAATCACTTTATGAAATTTGTGGCTTTATGGCATGTCAAGGTGCTGATTAGGCAGCATGAATAGTGCACAGGTGTGCCTTAGACTGCCCACAATAAAAGACCACTCTGAAATATGCAGTTTGATCACACAGCACAATGCTACAGATGTTGCAAAACCAGTCAGTATCTGGTGTGGCCACCATTTGCCTCACACAGTGCAACACATCAAATGGAGATGTGTTGCACCTTGTGAGGCAAATGGTGTGCAATGGAGTTGATCAGGTTGTTGATTGTGGGCTGTGGAATGTTAGTCCACTCCTCTTCAATACATGTGCAAAGTTGCTGAATATTGGCAGGAACTGGAACACGCTGTCATATACGCCGAGCCGAGCGTCCCAAACATGTTCAATGGGTGACATGTCTGGCGAGTATGCTGGCCATGCAAGAACTGGGATGTTTTTAGCTTCAAGGAATTGTGTACAGATCCTTGCAATATGGGGCCGTGCATTATCATGCAGTAACATGAGGTTAAGGTCACGGATAAATGACACAACAATGGTCCTCAGGATCTCAACACGGTATCTCTGTGCATTCAAAATGCCAACAATAAAATGCACTCGTGTTCATTGTCCATATCCCCACCGCCACCATGGGCCACTCAATCCACAACGTTGACGTCAGCAAACTGCTCATCCACACAAAGCAACACAAGCCGTCTGCCATCTGCCCTGAACATTAAAAACTGTCAACAGAACACCTCTCCAACATGCCAGACGCCATCAAATGTGAGCATTTGCCCACTCAAGTTGGTTACAGTGATGAACTGCAGTCGTATCCAGACCCCGATGAGGACGACGAGCATGCAGATGAGCTTCCCTGAGACGGTTTCTGACAGTTTTTGCAGAAATTCTGTGGTTATGCAAAACGATTGTTGCTGCAGCTGTCTGGATGGCTGCAGCAACAGCATTGCGCTGTGTGATCAAACTGCATATTTCAGAGTAGCCTTTTATTGTGGGCAGTCTAAGGCACACCTGTGGAATATTCATGCTGTCTAATAAGCACCTTAACATGCCACACCTGTGTGGTGGGATGGATTATCTCGGCATATGAGAAGTTCTCACTAACACAGATTCAGACAGATTTGTTAACAACATTTGATAGTAATGGGTCCTTTGTGTATGTAGAAAATGTTTCAGATCTTTAAGTTCAGCTCATGAAAAATGGGAGCAAAAACAAAAGTGTTGCGTTTATATTTTTGTTCAGTGTATTATGTGTACTAGCTAAACTCAAATTAAAAGTCAATGTAATGTCTACGTGATGTGTACAATGTTTGTAAAAACATTTTACTAAATACTTTTATGTGCAGTGGGGTCTCTGGAATATGTTGTCATGTATATGTATAAATAAGTGTTCATGAAACAGTCATGCTAATAGTGTATGTAATAATGACTTTTTCTAATAAAATGGTTATGTTGCTTTCAAAAAAGAAGAAATATGTGTAATTATTATTATTTTTTTGCCATTTGCCCAATCACACTGTAGACAGTGACAAAAATGAAGATCAAAAGAATGATGTGATAACTTAAAAACATGCTACTTAAACATAAATCTTACCCTAATACACGCCTGTTTTTGTGTCTTCCTTTCCTTTTCTTTGCATGTACTGTATTCTGCCAGTGAAGCTACGTGAATCAGAGAGTTCCTAAAATCATTAGTATTCATCTTGTATGGAGCATACATTCTTCTAGTAGACGTTCTTTCATTCATTTGAAGTTTGTCTGCTCGTGACAATGAAAGGAAATTCAGTCTGAAGGTACTATAAATATCTCCACAAAATTCCATGCCAACGCAACAGTTGCTTCAGTATTTTTACCCCAATGCAAGGAGTGGACTGACTTTGTCACGTGTAGAGTCCCACTGCTGACATGGTTAAAAAAATTGATTGATTTTGTGTTTGAATTTCAGCATTTAATCTCTGAGGCTTTACTTATGCACAAATGAGACACCTGAGGTCCATTTTTATTTGAACAGTGAAATGAGTTCATACTACTCTGCCAAGATCAACATAACCTGATAGCCCTTCACATTAACCCTATAATCTTCCATCAAAGACATTTGGGCAAACAAAGTGGGTTTTTTTATCATCTTTCTTCACTTAGCTTTCACATTGTGTGCCTTTGTGAATATTTAACAGACCTGAAATTTTGTAAATCACTCACATACACAGAAACAAAAATATAAATTTATGTCACAAAGTCACCATCTAACTGAGGTTTCTGTTCTTAGGAAAGTGTAGCAGGCACAGCACTGGAAGTCATCCAAATAGTGTTTATTGTCAGACTGTAGGAATGCTTTGTCGGAAGGTTTTTCTCTCAGCTAGATGACTGCATGCAGTTATTTTGTCCCACAGATTAGGTCCAGTGGAATGACAGAGAAAATTTGGTTTTCCTCATACCCTCTTAGTGCAAACGCCCTTTAGTGACTTACCGTCAGCAGCAGGCAGTTTATCATTTTTTCTCGACCATTAGATCATGTCACATCATACATCAAAGCTCTTCTTTGCCTCCCTGCTGTTACTCTTCATCGTTGGCCTTTGGGTTTGGGAAAGGTAATTTTCACATGAAAATGTGCCAATATCCCACTGCTTCTTTTGTCTGTTTAAATTTGTAATCTTTGTAGTTTCATTTCCTGCCATCATAAAAAATATGCATAAAAACAAATCCATGAAGAGGGTATAATAAGCAGAGCATCATTCTCTGTTGCCAGTGCCTCAAGTAGAGGCACTGGCAACGGTTATTTATCCTTTTTGCATAAGACAGTTGGTCTGTATCTTGCTATAGGTATGTGCCATGTAGCTTTGTAGCTTTAGATTCAAGTGACACAGAATGTCAATTTCTATTTTCACTCCCTGGCTAATGGTATACGTCGAGAAAAGCCATACTGTTCCTTCACTGCTACAAGAATATGCATCATACAGCCATGAATGGAAAAAAAAAAAAGACGATGTGAAAATGACACACTGACATGATTTATTTTATCAGACTATCAGCGTCATTTTGATCAGATTAGTTGTGATTTTCTTGGCCAATGATCTGTGTTGCCTGAGATGAGAGTTGATTACCAGAGACATTAATTTAGGTTTGATTACACTTCCTTTGGTTGACATTCACATCACAGCATCCAGTGTTCTCCTTATGTCCTTACATTCACTTCATTTGCTCCTTCATCAGTCAAAGCTGGGCTTCCAATAAGTACCTTCTTCTTCTTAATTAAAAGTGCTGCAAGTGATCACATCACAGAATGAGACAGTTACCTTGTTTTATGAAAAAAAAAATCTGGCTATTACGGTATAATAATTTATCCAAGCGGTCAAATAGTGAAACCTGATTAAATCAAATTTGACATCCTCCAGAACTGTATTCTTGTTTTATTATATTCGTGTTGATACATTTTAATCAGTGACTCTTTGCCAGAGAGTCAGTGACTGATTTTAACGTGCTGCTTAATCATTATAAAAGAAAATGCATTTAGAGCAGCAGGGGGGCCGGGGTTCAATTAACAGCCATGTAATTCTGAGTGATTAGTTTACATGCTTCAGCTGCATCAGAGGAGGAAAATGTTACACAAACCAGCAGTCTGAGCGATTCCTGTTTATATGCAGCCTTAAACGCAGAAAGAAACTTTATTGATCCCTTTGGGGAAAATGAGTCATTGCAAAGTCAAATGTATTTCAGCAAGCATCAAATGAAAGTAAAGCATAAAACATTAATAAAAAGAGATTAGCATGACACAGCGGCGCTCATGATAAAATTATGTTTGATTTCTTTCTTGAGAAGTAGTCAAACTTGAATCAAATTATTGGTTGTAATTATTTCAAAGCAAATAAATATGCCACAAAATATCTAATGTTGAGCATGAACTGTGAAATTTAAAAGGACTGTTGGAAAGTACACTCATTTCGCTTTGCTGTGTTATGAGAAGACTAATACATCATGAAGCTTCAGTAAACAGATGCTGTCTCTAACAAGCAGCGAAATAAGGGCCTGAAAAATGAACCCAATTTTCAGAAACTGCAGCTTCTGCAGTGGGCGCTTGAGGCTGAATTCAGAAGAAGTCTCCAAAGACTCTACTTTGAAATACCCAACTTTATAGCAGAGATAAAAATGTCTGCAACCTGCTTTATATGGCAAATTAGCTCCAACTGACACCTGTAGAGAGGGATGTGAATTTTTATGTATCTAACCTCTTTAAATTAAGATTAAAGGGTTAAGGTTCAAGTGTTATAAGTGGTGCTGACACTGGCCACTATGGCCAACAGCTGTCTGCTAGGCATCACCCCTTAAGTCTAATTGGAGTAACATCTTGACTGTGTTTTGAATTTTTGGTGCCTTTTGAAGCATTTTCAGCTACGCAGTTATCTGACTAATAATGTAACGTCATTTCCATTTAATCCATTTTTTTTAAGTCAGTGAGTTTCTATAATTAGAATGGACATTTTTTGCCATTAAAGTTGGTACAGTTACAGTTGAGAAATTTAAAGAAAATATTTTTAATTAATAACATTTTGGAACCATTAGCAATGCAACAGGAACATGCAATTTACAAGAAAAGACAGAATGGCGCCTGCCCCATCCATCATACCATCATCAACTGTTTATATTTATATGTCTTTTTTATTATTTGTAACTGTTGATGTACCTGTAACTCATGAGCCTAAATAGCTTAATTATTACTTAATTACTACTAAATGTGATTTTGAGCAGTGTTTAAAACTACACGTTTACACTGAAAGGTCATGGCTTTCAACATTTTGCTACAAAGCAGACACTTTAGCCCCACATTAATATCCGTAATAAGGGTTTTTATTGTAAACAAAGAAATTAAAATGATTGAAAAGGTAAGGCAATACTTTACCTCAGTAAAAGAATGGCCACACCATCGTTCACCGCAAATACTTCTGGCCTTTTATCTCAATTGTGGGTCTGTAGGCTTACAAAATGGCATATGTTCACAAACTGGCCTTGATCATGCAGTTTTAACAATACAAATATTTGTATTAGTCACCATGTACAGTAGATACTATGAATCTTTGTACCCTGGTAATTTTAGGTTCGCTTTTATCATGATTGGATGGGTCATTTAGCAGGAGCTTGGGAACAAACATACAGACTTACATATGGTTCCTTCATTATAGCATGATGATGATATGTTAGTATTATTATCTGTAGCCATGTGAAGCACGCACATAGCTATGCATTCTAACTGAGATAGCAAGTAGGGCTGCACAATTAATCAAATTTTAATCTTAATCATGATTTTGGCCATAGCTGTGCAGCCCTTGTAGCTAATATTAACTGATGGCAACTCTGACCTCAAAAAACCAGCAGAGTGACCACCACAAAACCCAAGGCTTAAAAGCAGTAGTCAAAAAATCAGTGGGTGACGCCACAATTGCTACAGCCATCTTTTATGTAAAGTCAATGATTTTAGCACAGACAATGGAAACATAAGGAAGCCAGCCAGAGGGATTTGAGGGATTTATTTAAAATTCGGCCTGCCAGTACCCTCTAAGGATTGCCTATTAAAATAAACCACAGTGAGACACACTGGGGCTTTCATACACTGTTGTTACCTTTGGACAGAGGATGGTTGTTTCCATTATTTTCCATCTATAAGAATGTAGCTCCTTATATATTTTACAGATGTAATAGGTGTAAAGATTTTCTTAACTTACTCTTGAAAAGAAAACGATAATAATGTTGTTGTTTTATTAAGAATAGTTGCCCTCTATATTTATTTAAGGGAACACATCTACCTTCTAACACTTGTGCAGATGTCTCTGATGAAATGTTTGGCTTTAATGTAAATATCATACGGGCAGTTTAAATCTGTGTATTGCAATGAAAAGTCTCCAGATGGATGTTCAACCGCTTAGAAACTGAGTAGTGCTTCTCTCGTCTTCTTCTTCATTGGGCGCTTATAGTTCCATTTCATCTGTTGACTACAGTAAAGGTCATCTGTGTAGAGAGAGGGATGACGTGAGTTGTTCACTATAACAGCCTCATCTGTGTGTGTGTGTGTGTGTGTGTGTGTGTGTGTGTGTGTGTGTGTGTGTGTGTGTGTGTGTGTGTGTGTGTGTATTTCAACTCATATGCCAGCGTTTCTCCACAAGCAATGCCTGTGGGTGAAAACTCTTGGAGAGAGAAAGAAGAGCAACAAGAAAGTAAGATCGAGCTCAATGGGGTGAGTGAACCTCATGTTTCATTAATGCAGCATATCATGCAATGTGTGTGTGTCTGTGGGTGTGCATGGAGGGATAGAGGAAGGGTCACGGTTGGCTTTAATTAGAGGAAGAACGTGTTAAACAAATGTAGGGCAATCACCGATTCACAGAAGCGTGGCATCCATATTAGTCTACCTCTAATCAGCGCTGATCGGTGCAGAGCACACCGGGCGAGAAGAGCCCTGCTAATGGCATGAGACACTGAAGAAGAATGATGAGTCAGTAACCTGTTTGAGGCCTCAGCCGTCACGTGCTGAATCACAGTCGGATGTCCCCTGGGATCAATTTCCACAGAGGAACAATGGACCTATCTGCCTTCCTGTCTGTCTGTCTGTCTCCTTCTCTGTCAGTCACTTCTAATCATCATATCAGTAACAAGCCCTGACTTCTGTCTGGCCATAGAGCGACTGACCTCCCCAGCCACCGGTCTGTCGGTCCAGCCAGTCTCGTCATGTGCAGATACAGATGACAGCGGAAGCTTTCATTCTTCTGCTGAGAAACAAGCACAGCCTACACTTGCACTACACAAGACATAATGTGGATTGCACAACACTGGTCACTATATTCTTCATTTCCAGTTAATACTTTTACAGCTGCTGTTATTGTGTGTAGATATATATATTTATTTATTTATATTTCTTCATACATTCTTATATAGTTCTATACTGTGTATTGTGTATTTTGTTGTACAGTTATTTTATTTTCAACTTATATATTTTATCTTATTCTTTCCCAGTTAAATTTACCCTTCATTCTAATTTGTGTTGTACAGTTATTTCATTTTTAACCTTAATTTTTTATATTTTATTCCTTCCTAGTTAAATTTACACTTTTTAATTTTTCATATTTATTTCCTATCTTATTCATAGCCTTTTCCTTTTTTTTCCTTTAGGTCACGAGCAGTTGTCTAAGCATTTCACTGTGTATGACTGTGTACGTGACAAATAAAGATTTGAATTTTACTGGAGTATTTTAATATAAGGATCGTAAACAGAAATCACAAGTTGTCTTTTCATTTAAAAAACACACTTAAATGAGTATTCTGTGTTAACAATGGCATGGATTTTGTTAAAGCTTTTTGAACAAAATAAATGTTTTCTACTTTCCAAGGTGAAAACACTTGTTCTTTTATCCAAACCATGCTTGTACTGATACATTTTCACCAACTGCACTGTGTATTATATCGTGCAAACAACCACTGTGTTTCCATGTAAAGTTGATATAGACTGTAAAGGTCTTATTTTTTGGATGAATCATCCTCAACAAATAAATGATGAAATTTCCAATATTTCTGTCAGTGTGCAAGAGTCTTGCCAAATGTTTGGACAGACTATTACATTATACCAGTAGGGTTTAATTTGCTGATAGTGTGAGGACCTCTAAAATTTTCTGCTTCTTTTTAAAAAAAATGTTAGATACATTATTGTTCAAAAGTCTTGAGACACCTCTAAGTTCTATAAATCGCAATTCCGAGGAGTCAGGCTTTCTTTTAATCTTTACATTGTATATTTAGACACTTTGTTACTAGCAACAAAAAATATTATTTGTTTTCATTTCTTTAGCTGAATCTATGAAAAGTGGAATGATGAATCCACAATTACATTTCTGGTTAAAATGATCAACAATACATGCAGTACAACAGTGAGCGTCTGCAGCTCTCTGTAAAACACGGTGGAGGGTCTGTTATGGTTTAGGGCTATATTTAAACCAGTGGTGTTTTATATCTTGTCAGAATTCTCTTCTGTGAATTACAAATACATAAAGTACTCTCAAATTTTGATCCAACATATAATACCATCTGGAAAACATCTGATTGGTAATGGATTCAGTTTTTAGGATGACAACGATCCCAAACACACTGCTAATGTAGTAAAAAAATATCCCTGGAAACACACACGCACAAACACACAATGGAACACCATCAGTCCGCATCATTACTGATGTAGTGTGTGATCATCCTGACAGAGAACAGAGCAAGAGGCAAACAGCCAGAGACGAGCTTTGAATGTCCTTCAAGAAGTCTGAAGGCTACTCAGAAATGACAAGATTGCTTTAAATGGCTTTTTACCATTGCTAGAATTCCTTTTCATGTTGGCTGCTTTCCATGCTTTTGTAATTGTTTTGTATCATTGTTAGAACTTAGTTATTACTTTTGCCAAGTCGTTCTTTGTGTGAGCTCGTGCTTTGTAATTTGGTTCTTGGAGACCTGGATTATAAATAAGTGTGCTTGTAAAACACTTTGGGTCAACTTCTGTTATTTTAAAATGCGCTATATATTAATGAAATTGATTTGACACAAAGTCTTCCCTAACAGACTTCAGATTGCGTTGATTTTCAAGCTTGTTAGAATTGTACAAAGTCTGTTATTCCCCTGTATACTGCATTTCCACGTATTTTTGCGCATTTTAATACATTTCAAATTTTTCCTGCAAAATGTAAAGAAACAAGGGTTGGCCTAAGGCTTTTCCACAGTACTCTAGTGGCCAGCAGTAGCTCCACATGATGTATGCTCAACTGTAAATAATGTCATTACCAGTTCAAACAATCTACTGAACACATGACTGATGATGTTTATGTTCTTCCTTCTTAAAAGCAAAAACGACCAGTGGTCCAGTCGTTCCCAAAGCTTGGTTTATCCCTCTGATGAGTCTCTGATTCTTTGTCTCAGAGCACTCCTTAATCCCTAACTTACACCCCCACACAGCTGGAAAGAAAGCATTATGTCTTCTTCTATGTCTCTCTTTTTTTTAAAAACCTGTCTCTGAGATTTAAAAAAAAAAAAAAAGGTAGTCAGCGACCCCCTTGGATTTGTTCCTCTGCAGATTTGTTATTTTTGTACTGTGCACTCACAGCACCTTAGCTTCAAGCTTGTCATCTTGTGTTTCTTGGACCTTTGCTTTATTAAACAATACGGTTAAGTGTTGGCATTTGTCTCCCTTTTATGACATTTTGCTTTTCTGTATAGTGCAATAAAGGGAAAGGAAATAAGCACAAAATAGAGGGGATATAAAACAAGAATGAGATGATAAACTTCAACACTGCCCCTGAGTCATATTTAAATTGCGAACATGTAGCAATATTATGAAAAGCCCCCCCCCCCCCTTTTTTCTTTCTGTGTCTGCTCATATTTATTTGTGTATATTTGTTAGCTTGATGTGACAGATTATTGCACTGCATTCCTTCCTGTGTGGGAGAAGTAGAAAGGGTAATGGTATGTTATACTCACAGCTGAAGAAGTAATTCTTTATGTTTCTGTCAACTAGTATCAGTGCCTGGCCCATGCGTGTGCTATAGCAATCTGTGATTAGATCCTATTTTTGCAATGACTATTCATTGAACCAATGCTATTTTTGCAATTGGATTCCCCTGGCTGCTGCTTTTTGTCAGTATTTGCATCCTTTTGATAATTACTCACTTCCTCCCTCTAGAATTGCAAAGTGTGAAAACTACATACTTATAAAAAGCAGCACAAAGACGCGAGAGTCTCTGATCACTGTATATATATATGCATGTGTTTATTGGTGGGTTTGAGGTAATAGTTCAAAGCCTCATTTTGCTCAGGATGTGAAGAAAGAAGCTGTAACTCTCATGCAATCTTTGGTATGATGCCACTTGTGAATTGTAATTTTTGGTTTGCGTTGGTCCTTTTTGATGCTGATTAACATTAAAGATTTTTTAACAACACTCAGGAGACTCCGATATCTGTTTTTCACGCTTGTTCTACAACAAACTCTCATTTTCTGCGCTCTTTTAAATTAATCCAGCACACCTGTCCATCTAGCTTCGATAACACTGACACGCTTTCTGGTGTTCTTAAGATCACACATTGGGATGATTCAAAATCAGTTTCGAGAGACAAATCTCAGAAGCCTCTGGGTCATTTTGACCTTGTTTAATATTTTTAACATTAGGGACATGGAAACCTATTTTACCTTGTTGCAGACGATGCTGTTTTCAAAAGCAGCTTGTTACTTTAAAGATTAATGCAATATAAATAGATTAACAGTAGATTAGAAGCAATAAAAAGCAATCTGTTGCATTACAGCATCACTTGTTAGAGTAAACACACCTCTGCAGTTAGCTTAGTCATACTTGTTAAACAGTCTAGGTTGTGTATCTAGCTGAACCTTTACATCAGTGCTTATGAATAGCGTCTCCATCACATGGCTGGCAACAAGCTTGTTAATTTCCCTTGTGGTAACAGCTTTGGATGAACTAAAGGCTAGCTGCTGTGGTTTTTGGAGCTGCAGCACAGACATCATTCTTCCTGTCATCAGGACACCAGGGTTGCAGAGCTGTGCTTAGTTTGCAGGTATTTCTTCAAAATGTGAAAAAGAGCTAATTAGCATCGTGCAGACACTTGTGATCCCAGACGAAAACAATTGTTTCCAAATTTTAAGGGTATTATGACCCTTTTCAGGCCTGTTAGATCCCAGATGGCCTCTGTACATGAGATTCTGAACCAGCTCTTTGTTTAGAGGAAGTAGGTCTCTGCTCCTAAAGAGTATTTTTTTTAACCAGAAACCAGTTTAAGCCGGTGGTGGAAGGAATCTTAGCTACCTATGTTTAAATGCCTACCCTGCTTTCTCTAGTAATGCACCTAACCCAGCAGCTCCACTAGTCAGGAACACTTACTCGTTAATGGGAGCTCTTCTCTTAATGATCTGTGCACTTGGTGAGTTTCTAGGTTGTTATTTAAGTGCTCCCTTTTACTTTGATGGGCTAGAACAACCTTTTAGCAGCATTAAAAAGGTGTAATAGGTATACACAATCCTTTACTTTTACTGTTAAATAAAGAATCCAAAAAAATCAATGTCCATAATATATCTTTTAACTGCAGACTGAACATTTATGTGAACATTTGCGCCAGCGCAGAGTGTGCAGCTCAAAAATTCAAAAAGATAAAATTCAATCTTAAAAATCAGTTTGAATAAATCACTTCATGAATCACTGAAACGAATCATGAGACCTGAGGCTGACTACAAATCTTAGGGGAGAGGGAAGAGAGACTTGTAGGGCAGTCTTTTTCTGACGTGGCTAAGAGTAAAGCCAAAGGGGAAGTGGTAACTCTACACAAAGTCACAAAATCCTCAGAACAGAATCCGATTTGAAGCATGACCATCTTTCTAGTTGACCCCAACACTCACTCTGTCACAAGTGTAGGATTAAATACTTCCCTCTTGTATGCAGCTCCATGCCAAGAAGTTGGAGGAAGTGACAAACATTGTGTTTGGGATTTCTTGTCACAGCAAAGAGAAAAATGCTGTAACATAATAACAATAACAGAATGACCACTGAAAAAGCAACCAACTAACTGATGACTTGTAAAACCAACACATCCTTATTATTCATTGCAACGAAAAGTGTTATAAATAAACAGCTGTTAAATAGAAGCTATTATTTTTCTGTTTCCTAATTTAGTTTCAGAGTGTTTTGTAGGTCCAATCAGTGGGGTTAGGTTATTGTAAATTGACCATAGGTCACCATAGGTTTTACTCTGTTTTAGCCCTGTCTCTCTCGTAATGATAGCTGGGATGGGCTCCAGACCAGCGAGGCCTGATAAGGATAAGTGGAAGAGAATGGATGGATGGATGCTGAGTGATGCCCGACTGATGAGAAAGATACTGAAATACTCTACTGTTGCAAAACAGTCAATTTACATTTGCAAACTTTACAGGAAAACTTTGAGATTTGGAGAAATTCTGGCTTTGTCATACTAGGGAGAGAAAATTAACTTGACTGTGTTCTTGCTTTGTCTGGTTAATCAAGCAGATAATAACCAGATAACAAGGCAGACTTGATGCTTCATTCTCTCTCCAGTCTTTGTACTGTGCGTATGTATCTCATGAGATCCATGAGTATGTTTATTTCTAAAAATGTTTCCGCTAACATTAGGTCTGAGATATATTTAATGTAGTTTTGTGCTTTCCTGTACAAACAGTGTTTTTAAAAGCATTTAGCTGGTCCAGCACGTTGCCTGGTCAAACAACAGCAATCAGTGTGGCCAATTTACAACAATACTCGGAAGTTAGATGTAATTCTTTATATAGAACCACATAGATCACAGATAAAAGATGAGGAACACAGTGTTCAGGACACCAGCTGATGCTCTCTGTCTCTTCTGTCTCCTCTCTTTCTATCTTTCTGCTTTCTGTTCACCTGAACCACGACGCGAGGCACAGGCGCTGTTTGTCCTGACACTTGCTTGAGGCACCTCGAAAGGTCATGAGACGTAATAATAACAGCAGGGGGACATTCTGAATAATGATAGTAGACATTTATTATACAGGAGCACAAGCAAGCCCCTGCAGGGTTTGTGCTGGGTCAGTCATTTATGATGCTGGGCTAGGTTTCAGAAATAACCACATTTACACCAGGTCCTAATTATTCCCCTCTTGTCGCTTTACTACCTTAGGAAGCTGACATTATTGCCAAGCCAAGCTTTGGCAATCAGGTGAAATGAGGCTTTATTAATAGGCAATTTCATTTTCAGAAGCTTTCACACATGCTCAGATTTTTCTCTGCAATTTAGACCGCTTAGACATGAGCAGACTAAGGCTCCTTAACAATAACTTAAACCATAGGTAATTCAAGAAAGACACTGAAGAAAATAGGAATGGAAAAAAATAGATTCCTTTGTTTGCTTTCCTCTACTGTAACTGAGAGCCTGACTGATGCAAGAGAGAGTGACAGTGCCATGAAGGCAGTGACAGAAACTGATGGGAGAGAGGCGCAAAAAGGGAGACGAGAGCCAGAAGATTAAGTGCAACAGTGAAAGACGGGCAAGAGCGTGAGGGTCTGTGTTAACGTCTGTAAAGTGAGAGTAAGAAACTGGGCAGTGAATGATTGAGAGAGGATGATCCAGCCAGAAAAAAAAATGAAATGAAGGGATTAGAGGAGGGAGAGACAAATGGGACTGTTCAACAACAGTCACTCTGGCAAAGTTTCATCAGCGTGAGAGAGGACTTGTCGTGCTCTGAGTCACAGCAGATGGCCAGCACTAGCAAGTGCTAATAGAGGTATGTAGCAGCCACTATTGGTGGTAAAACTCAACCAACCGAAGATTCCTCTGTGACCACACCATCTATTGCTGCTTATCTGGTGTCAAGTGAACAAGTAAACAATTTAGTGGCTTCTGGCACATTCTAATGTCATTATTTCATCCTAAACGCAGTTATAGTATATGTTACGTTGTTTACCTACCCAATTAAAACATATAGACGATAAAGAAATGGTAAAGGAAGCTTAGTCTTTTTCTGCATTTTATCTCACAAAGAATGTAAATGTCAGTTATAAATGGACAGATTGCTGTATGTGTCTGTTCTTTGCATTTTATGCATGAAGGTCCATGAAATGTACTCCTAATTGGACTGGTGTATTATTAAGAAAGTAAAGGAGAGCAGTGTTGAGTTTGTTTGTATTAGCATTTTGTTCTTTTTAATTTTAGTAATTAAAAATAATGCAACCTATTCTACAATTTATGCATTTATTGACAAGGTTTATGCCACAGTGATAATTTTTAATCCTATGATGTCTTATCTAGTCTATCAAAGTGAGTACTGGTCACATTTTCCTCATCTGCCTGTCATAATGGCCGCCCTGAAAACACGTTTTTATTGTTAATTAAAATTAAACGAAGGATTTAAGCTAGCTCCAACAATAAAGGCAAACTCTTTAGCGAACGATGATCAAGACCAGTATTAGGTATTAGGCTATATTCTTTCATTTCAATCTAGGCTGTTACTTCTAACATTCTAACATGTGAAATTAGCTAACATTAGCTTGCATGCTAACTGATTACTAATGGCAGTATTACTATTCTTGAATAACACTAGCTAACCGTATTTAATTACAAATGGTAGGTTAACTTAGGCTAGTGTTAGCAAAGTAAATTAAAATGATGAGAACACATAATATTTAATTTTAACTGCAAAAAACATATGTTACCTTAGTTGTGGATGACTCTCTAGCTTCTGTTTTTAAATGGGTGACTTTACACCCTAGTGGTTAACAAAAACTCAGCTGACACAGTGGTAAAGATGCAGTTTTTGAATGTGCTCCATACAGTTTGTGGCACTGTGAGGTTGTATAAGAATAATCTCAGAAGTTTTTTTTCTAATACTTCAGGAAATTTTTATAAGGAACTTGTTCATATGCTCCGTAGTGCTGAGCTAGCAGTGCTGTTATGTCAGAGATAGTGATAAATTGATGGCACGCATACTAATTGATTTGAGAGGTCAATGTAATAGTATGAATTCAATGAGACAAAATAAACAAAAGTGGAGCCAAGTGACAGGGAAACACAGAGCTTCTGGTGAGTCTTGGGTTACTCAGTAACTAACACAAAAACATAGTTAGCGGCTATCTGGTATGTAGCTGTCTTTGGAAAGAATGTTGAAATGTATATCATTCATATTTATTCACTGCAATTTTGTTTCAATTTCTGGCAAACCCATAAATCAAATCAAATTAATAAAAAAAAATGCAATCTAGCAAGAAGCAGAGAGTTATATTTAAAGTAAAAGCAAAACCTGTTGAGTATTTATAGAAACTGTCATTGAAAGGTACAGTAGTAACAGCATGAAGCTAACAAAAGAAAACAAAAAGGTAAAATTAAAATTAATCTTGACAGCAACATTTGTTCGAGCTCTTTCCATCTGAGGGATAAAAGACTGCCGCATCAGTAAATGAAAACAGCCATGAAAGCACGCTTTCAAATACATCTAATTTCTGCTGTAGGTACAAATTCCTTTGAGCTAAATGATGACTGTTCTGCTTTATGATGCTTGGCTCACATTAACAAGCAGGATAGGGCCCTCACACACTGAGGCATGCTGCGGTTGAGGTGTGCCGCTGAAGTAGCTGTTGCACAAACCATTTGCTGTACTTATCACTTACTGTCCCACTATGTGGCATTCAGCAACACCCACTAATTATATGTCATGTTACTGTGTACAACGTGTGGGACCCACAAAGAAATTTTCATGTTTATACTAACTAATGCTGATTTTCTGTTGCTACTAGGTGGAGCTAGTAGACAAAATATTGACATGCATAGATGTAGATGTTTCCATTTTTGGAGTCTAATCAAGAATGTCTTGGGCAGTGGTGAATGAGTGAAATTTACTGTGCTGTCACAGTCATGCAGTCCACTTAAAACTCTCTTTTACTTTTAAAAGTAAGCAACATCAACATCTAAAGTTTATTCAGATGTAGATGTGATTATTCTGTTAGGAGAACAAAACATACCATTCCCTGTTCCCACTAAGTGGTGCTACATTGTAGACCCAAAACTGGCAGAAACTTCATGTGTCACCATGAACATGTCTTTCAGCACCCCCCAAAAAAAGACTCTCAGAGAGGATTCTCTCAAATTCCAGTGTAATGCCCCAAAATGGTTAAAAACTACTAAACTGTCACCTTCATTTGGAAATTATATTTTTATTGGGTTTAGGGCATGGCCACAAGAGGATTTTTTAAAAATATCACAGGGTGTTACATGGTTGTGCCAAATTTCATAAATCTACATTAAACACAGGAGTGCGGCTCCTTTGCGTCATTTTTGTATGGGTTCCTATGGAGCTGTTTTAACTCTCCCCATATATAAGACCTGTAAAATTAATAGATTTTCGCTAGTCTTAATTTCATCATTTTTCAGGCAGTTCATTGCTGTAAATAATGATAACGAGAGCAAAGTGCTTGGGCATTATTGAATAAAAAAACACATATGAACTACATTTATCTAATTAAATGCAATGCTTACTAGAAAAAACATATTGTTAAAAAAAACCCAAAACAATATGAATCCTGCATTATGCTGTGACACACTAAAATGAACACAAATGTTGCTCAGCTAGCACCGAAACTGTTTGAACTTGCTATGCAGACAAACAAATTTCACAAGTGAGTGAGTGTGTGATTAATGAGAAACTAAATTTTTTTCCCTCTAAATAACACCAAATCAGAAAAAGTTAAAAACCTGCATCATTTTCCTTGATTTATCTGCAAGAAATGCCATCATTTGCCCTCTGATTTATGCAGTTGTCTGTGATTGAATAAACAAGGCTGAGTTCCACTTCCTCCAGCAGTGCCGTTATGTGCTATTTATATTGCGGTTGTTTGGAGCATCATTTCGGCATTCCTCTTTGCACAGCAGTGTATTTGTGGCTGCAGGATGGTGCATTATGCATGGATGCCAATGAAAGTTGTCATTAAAGTGGCCTCGTTTAGGAGTTCTGTGCTCTCTCTAAGCTAAAAAAGACTGAATAGAGATATAGAAAAACAGCAAAAGCTACATGCATTTGTCATGTGGACGTGTAAATGATCAGCTGTCAACTCCTGTGGAATATCCTTAATATTTCACTGTGCAAAGCATGTTACAGACTTCATGCATAAAACAGGCAGACCAGGTTTTGTAAAGATGTTTTATTGAGGTACGCGGCCAACCAACGGATCTGGGAAACATCCAAACACATACTTAACATTTTGAAGTCTTTAAGGTGTAAACAGTAGATGCTACGTGAAATTAGACACAATTCATGATAGCACATTTTTAGATGAGTAAAATCAAACTTCCAGTTATGCTGTGACAACATATTCCCCCTGGAATATGTTTTCAGGAGTGTGGTATTGTTTATGCTGCTGTCTCTCTGCCAACAAAGACAAACCGTAAGTCCACCAGCTGAAGTACTTCATGGTGAATTGAAGTTGCAGTTGAAGTATTTTTAAATACAACATCTACAGTATTACTATCAAGGAGACACATCTACAAAATTACAGCTTATTCAAATGACTCAAAATAAAGTGCTATTCCCGTGATGACAAGAGAAGCTTTTAAAGGAAAAAATCACAGCTTCTAAAGGCTTCCACAAAAAATGCAGACTAAAAGGAATCAGCTAGATCCTTGTGCTCTGAAAAGGATGGGTGAACTAAAATGCGTTTCAATTTATTATTCAAATGATACAATCTGTCCTTCAATTCTAGATTTCTTTCACATTCCTGATTTTCCACACGCAAACTCAGGGACAAGGACTTTTTAAAAAAAGAAGAAGATTTTAAATAAATAATGACTTAGTGCGTAGAACTCTAAGCAATCCAAAATGTACTGGTATTAAAAAATGGCTTGACTTTACGTCAGAACTGACCAGTCACATCAATAATATAAGGACAAAGGAGGCCAAACGGGGAGTGGAAGATGGAGATGACAGGCTGACATTTGATCAATGATGACTCGTGCACCCATGGGTACAACACTACCTGCATGTACACTGACTCATAACGGTTCAGCACTCGTGTCATCCCTTTCACTGCACAGCCTCCTACTCCTCCTGTTTTCCTGTGTCCTTCTAAGCTGTCAGTGAAACTCCTTGTCATGGTCAGAAGGAACCCCATTGTGCTGTTGTTTTTCAGGCAGACTGCCTACAGTTTTTTTCCTCTTGTTTCAAGCTCTAGTGAACATGTTAAAATTCTGGGCAATGCTTGCAACATCCCACTGAGGCTCTTCAGCAGGTCCCTGCAGAAACCGGCGGGTTTATGCCCACCGAGGTCTTTCATACGAAAAACAGCAGAACACCTTCTGCCACTTGTAACTTCTAAACTTGGTAGATGTTGACATTTTTCTTCCTCAGTGCTCACGACAAGCTTCCAAACAACCCCCCTAGTCTTCCTAAAGAGATTTGCCTCCCTTTTAGCTTTGATTTCTTTTACCTCATCTGTTTGTAAAATAGTAACACAACAGAATAAGGACAGTAGACAAACACAGCTGTGTCTCAAAAGTGGACAGACATAATAATCTATAAAATTTTACTTAAAAGAAAGGAACAATTTTCAGGCAATTCCTGGGAGTTCATGTTTTTGTTTTAAGGATAGTCGAAAAGGTAAACTCTGAGTCTTTGGGTAGATAGTGATGTTCACAGGGTTTGACAGACTTTCATACCAGAAATTAAAAGATGCTGGATAATTTTTATAGCATACTTTAATTGTCATTTCATAATGAAAATAATCAGTTTTTGATTTTTGCTTGAAAAACCTCTTCTTTTTGCACGCTCAAATCATTGAGTGCAGTCGTAACTCAGCCAGAAACTACAGACAATTTTAAGATCTGGTGTATTCCTTTCATCTTATCCTGCCGTCTGTCTAAATGGCAGTAGCTTTCCATAGCTGGCAGTGGTTGTTCTTGGCAAGTGCCTATTGTTGTAGCAGTCTACACGAAGCTGATATCAGTCCCCAGGGCAGAGACCCTGAAATTAGCAGATAGGAATGAGACACACGGAGTGGGTAGAAACAAGAAAAGGACACTGATAGAAGCATCATGTTCCCATGACAGGATTCAGCCTCCTCCCACGCTGGTAGACGTCTTTTTGATGAGGAAAAACTAAATCTGAGCTGGCATCCAGCAGACATTTTAAAGCATTTTTGACCACCCTTGTCTATTAAACATCGATTTATTGGCTTTGAAAAGATAAACCTACAAGAGAACTAGAGCAGGGCAATTGCATAACTGCCCCCTCCATTAAAGGCTTACAATCAAACCAGCTGAGCTGGAAACCATGTGTTTATGAGGAGCTGTGGTTCCAGATCCTTGCAGAAGTGTGTATTATGTTTTTAGTTTTTCTGTGTTTGGCTGACCAGTTGAAGAGGCTGGAGCAGTTGTTTAGCCAGGGGAATGAGGCAGAAGGGGGGTAGTTTTAAAATGGGTGCATCCCTGGGGAACGTAGATGTGGAAAGATGGTGGTCTGTGCACAAAGGTTCAAATCTCCTCTATGGAATCAGCTGGGACCAGCCCTTTCTTCTTTCCACTGCTCAGCTTTAGAAACACCTCACCCTCTTCTCGTTTCCCCACACAAATCTAAAAGCAGGAAACAGAAAATAAGATGCTTTGTTTTCTAAGAGGAAACTAGAATAAAAGATTATTTTTACCAATATAAAAACTGTTTTTAAAAGAACGAATAATAACAGACCTTAAAAAAAATTGAAAGTTATTGTGTAAACTGCCTACAGGTTTTTTACTTGTGACTAAGCACTATGAATTTCCTCTTTGTGTGTATACGAATAAAAATCAGTGGATGAAAACTGATTGAATGTGACCCTGAAGGTCAAAAAACAATGTGGGTTTTCTTTCTAACGGTCTATACAATCTGGAAATGATGAGCCTTATTCATAGCAAAGACAAACAGACATAGATAATGCTGGTGCCAATCCTTTGATCGCTCTCTAACCAGGATGCACCCCACTTCTCACACAGCGTGTACTGGATTTGGCTTCAGTCCCTTGAAACCCTTCACAGGACAGGTTTCATGAATTGAGAATTGGAATCCTATCATCAGTGTATGCTGGGTTGCCATAATAGCCTTTTGATGGTTACAATGAAAAAACGGTGAAGTTATCAACAAAAATAAATTAAGTCTCAAACCAGTATTCCACCATTAGTATACCTGGGATTCCCTCACAGCCATGTGTCCTCTCTCTCGGTTGCCGGGATTGCCCTGAATAACCCGCCACACTCTCTCTCCGGGTCGGACCCTTTGCACAAAGTTGGCAGGGAAAAAACCAACTTTGTCCCCACATTTACCCTGAGGAATGAACCAAAACAGTTCAGTCAGCATTTAAACTGTATCTGGATGCCAAGATAGCTGTCACAGATTCTTTAGATCTAGTTAATGAGATTGCGCAATGATAGCCTGATCTGCGCTTACTGGCCCACCAGACTGCACTCAACCCAAATTGTTAGCTGACAATCCAACTTGATTGTTTTTCTGATGGAAAATCTGGAGTTTTACTGCTCCACTGTTGTCAAGTTCAATCTTAAAAGAGGATTGTTGGAAATCTCTATATCAGGGGTCTCGAACTCCAGGCCTCAAGAGCCGGTGTCCTGCAGGTTTTAGATGTGTCCTTGATCCAACACAGCTAATTTAAATGGCTAAATTAGCTCCTCAACATGTCTTGAAGTTCTCCAGAGGCTGGTAATGAACTAATCATTTGATTCAGGTGTGGTGACCCAGGGTGAGATCTAAAACCTGCAGGACACCGGCTCTCGAGGACTAACGTTCCCTACCCCTGCTCTATATAATAAACTGCCTGGCCAAAAATACCCAAAGTCTAATGCTCTAATATGTCATTGAACCACATTTAGCTTTAGCTTTGATCAGAATTAGAATCACTTTGTAAAAGACAAGGAATCTGTGATAGTGTCGTGCAAAAAACCCAAAAACAAACAGTAATGCAGATATAGAATGTATGATATTTACAGTACATATAATTATACGTCTCTATATAAATATTAAAAATAAATACACAGACTACCCACAGATATAGAGATGACAGCACGTATTCGCTCTGGCATCATTTTAATAAAGCCATGCAGTGTCACAATATCTATTTCCATCCAGAACCGTGTATTGATGACGGGAGAGTTGGATTTCTGTCTAAAGTATTCTCCAGAACATCCCAAAGATGCTCCGTGGGGTTAAAGTCTGGTCTCTTTGGTGACCAATCCATGTGTGAAAATCCATGCGTTTTCACACTTGGAATCCCATGAATCCTGGCATTATAATCTTGGATTAGGCCCATGTAGTTCATCAAATGGAAAAATCCATTGAAATACCTGCTCGTTCAGTATATTCAGGGACTCAGCTGACCTTCTGGACACTTAAAACTGCTGTACCTAGACCTGACCAACTGAAGCAACCCTAGCTATTAATGCTGACCTAACAGGCTTGTCTGGTAGACACTATACATGATGGATGCATCATTACATCCACCTCTCTTATTACCTTGATGCACCCATCAGTCTGGAACAGGGTCAACCTGAAGTCAAACCACATGACCCTTTTCCATTGCTGAACTCAATCTTTTTATTCTCTAGCAAATTGAAGCCTTTTTTTTCCTGACTAGCTCTGGTAAGCGGTTTTCCTAGGGCTGCTATTTAGTGCCAATCCCTTGAATTCTCTTCGTATTATGCATGTGGAATTGCAATTACTTTTGCTATTAAATATAGCCATGAGATGTACTGTTGATCTTTATTTGAGTTCACCAAACGTCTAAGTGACCTCTGACCACGATCATTCAAGGTTTTTTTCCAACCACATCTCTTCCTTGGATGATAGTTGGTTTTAATAATGCATTGGACAGTTCTCAACCCACTTTTAGTAGTTTCAGCAATATCCTTAGTTGTTTTTCTTGTCTTCTTGAAACAAAGTAACATCTTTGTTGCCAAAAAACTGTTGCCAGAAACGCATTATTCACTGCAGTAACTATCCAGTAGAAGGCAGACAGTATATTGTTAAAGTCTTTTTAAAGTAAAGTCCCCCCAAAATGAGTAATTTGGCACCAAATATTCATTCATTCATACTAGTTTTAAACAGTTTATCAGTGAAGACTGACTGATAAGAACTGAACACTTTCATATCTATCGCTTCCATCTCATAACAGCAAAGCCCAAATGAACTTTTAGTTATTTAGTAGTATAATTGAGCAGGCACCTTTATTGTTATACCATCATAAACAGAAATGAGAGAAACAACACTTTCTAAATTAAAATTTTACCTCATGTAGTGGCAAATCATCCCATTTTTGCTGTTTGTATAAAAAAGATGAAACATTTGTTTTCCAGGTGCGCACACATAAACAACAGATTTCATCCCTTTCTTGCCAGTGATAACTGGGTATACCTCATTATGCAGCAATGTTTCACAGTTTAACACCCTCTGCCTCAGGTGTTGATGTGTTTATTGAAGTGATTCACAAACTATACATTAGTAATGAACAGATGATTCACAGATAATACATAATTTAAAGGTTTCTTGGAATGAATATGTTGATGTGCTGCTCCGCTTTGGGTTACGTAAGTTCAAGCAAAAACTATGCTCACAGAGTGTACGCTAAATCTGCACTCTGGATGCGTTTTCCTTCTTCGTGAACTGAAACACACGGGCGCAAACACAAATGCACATTTATTTCCATTGGGAGTTAGTGAAGCTCATTACAGACTCAATAAGGGCCTCTACGCGGCTGCAACAGTAGCCAAGTTCATTATGTTAAACTCTTTTGGTAATTTTCAGAGGAAATTATGTTCTATTTTTGTCTGTGGCTCCTTACATGTTTGCGACAGGCAAAAATGGAGCAGGTGTTTTGCATTAAAAGCTTGGTTTAAAGACCTAATTTAACACATGCGCAGTATGAATGCATGTGCACACACATAAACACACACACACTTCTGAGAACTTGGGGAAAATAAAACACAGCACACACCAACATCACCAGGTATGCACCAACTAGCACACACAGATGTTTGCAAATGATTTATTACCCACCTTCCACCACTCCTCATTAGAGTCGTCAGTGACCTGCACCCGATCACCAGGACTAAAAGAGATAAGACAAGAGAGAAGATGGGAAAAAAGGGCATGAGAAGGGAGGTAATTGGGGTGGAGAGGAAAAAGAGACAGGGAGACAATAGAGGGAAACATGATGGGAAAGGCAACAGAGTAGGAGGGAAGAAAGGAGAGCTGATTGCAAGCACAAAATATTACAGTTATCTAACTACCACAGAAAGCTGTAGTGTACCCGTGGTAGCAACATTGTGGAGGTTAAAATTTGGGTGAGTCTTTGTGTCTCGCTGTAGAGGTGACAGAACAGCTGAAAACAAAGTCATGAGGTCTACATGAAATATAACTCTATAGTGTCTGCTGCAGCAATGAAGGCTAGGCCTGATCTGCAGCCAGCCTGGCCTGCATACTAATGATGCTACCAATTTTTGATGAGACTTCTCTACACATACACAGTATGCCCACTGTCCTAGATATACAGGGAGAAGCTGTCCCAATTGCATTTCGGTGCATTCTGTCTCCCGGATGTCTGCAT